>NC_069080.1:67285859-67589192 GCF_025698485.1 Gossypium arboreum
GTCCACCGAGGCCATTATGTGTAGAAGATTTGAAGATGGGCTGAATGAGGACATTAAAGTGCTTGTAGGAATTTTGGAGTTGAAAGAATTTGTAGTATTGGTTGATCGAGCTCTTAAAGTAGAAGAATTGAACAAAGAAAGAAGAAAAGCTACTATTGAGGCCCGAGATGTCGAAAAAGATAGATAAGCAAGCCATTTCAATCTCAACCAAAGAGGTCCAAAGAGACAAACCCTCGAATGACAGTTTCAATTGGGGATTCACAGAGATCGTGGTAGAGCATATTCGGGTCTAAAGCTCAAGCTACTTGGTGGCAAGTGTGGGTAATGTGCGACCTAGAAAGCCCGAGTGTCGCAATGTGGCGAGCAACATTATGGTGAGTGTTGGGGACCGAGCGAGCTTGTTTCAAAGCGGTTCTCATGAGCATTTTATTAGAGATTGTCCGGAGAAAGTTAAAGAAGAAAGATTTGAGTGCTAGATGAATACCACCGCTAGTAGAGGTAGACCACCGAGAAATCTTGGAGGTGGGACTAGTAGTAAAACTGTGATGAAAGATTTAACGGCAAGATCGAAGCTAGAGCACCTGCTAGAGCTTATGCTATACGTGCTCGAGAAGATGCATCATCTCCGATGTCATTCTTGGTACATTTTCTCTATGATACTATTGTTATTGCATTGATTGATCCGGTCCACTCATTCCTATATTTGCATGAATTTAGTATCCAATAAAAAGTTTCTGTTGAATTTCTTGAGTTTACGATTAAAGTGTCGAACCCTTAGGCCAATATGTGCTAGTTGACAAGGTTTGTAAGAATTGCCCATTAATGATTCAAGGTCACTTTTTTCCGGCCAACTTGATGTTGTTACCATTTGGTGAGTTTGACGTTATCTTGGGAATGGGTGGTTAACATTGTATGATGCTAAGGTAGATTGTAAACAAAAGACACTAGAGTTGAAATGTGAAAATGGAGAAATTCGTGGGTTGAAATAGATGAATCAAATAAATTGCCTATGGTGATTTCGCACATGTCCGCACGAAATACATGAGAAAAGGGTGTGAAGCTTATCGGCTTATGTAATGAATATTGAGTTGCCTCAACTGAAATTTGAATCGAGATCGATAGTCTGTGAGTTTCGGATGTATTTCCGAGGAATTGCACAGGTTGCCTCCGAACGAGAGATAGATTTTGCCATTGATTTGTTACTGGCATCTGCACCGATCTCGATTGCTCCATATAGAATGGCTCGATGAATTAAAAGAATTGAAGGCTCGGTTGCAGGAGTTAACAGACAAGGATTTGTGAGACCAAGTTTCTCTCCTGGGTGCTCTGTATTATTCAGAAGAAGAAGGATGGTTCAATGAGACTTTGCATTGATTACCGTCGACAATAAGGTGACTATAAAGAACAAGTACCCATTGCCGAGGATTGATGATTTATTCGATCGTTAAAGGGGCCACAGTGTTTTCAAAGATTGATTTGAGGTCCGGTTACTACCAAATTGAGAGTTAAGGAGTCGATGTGCGAAAACCGCCTTTAGGACAAGGTATGGACATTATGAGTTTCTTGTGATGCCTTTCGCTTAACAAATGCTCCACTATATTTATGGACTTAATGAATCGGATCTTAGGCCATATTTGGATAAGTTTGTAGTAGTGTTTATAGATGACATTTTAATTTATTCTCGAGATGAGTCCGAACATGCCAAACACTTGAGAACTATATTGCAGATCTTGAGAGAAAAGAAACTGTTTGCCAAGTTTAGTAAAAGTGAGTTCGGCTTCGTGAAGTTGGATTTTGGGGCATATAGTCTCGGTGATGGTATTCGGTGGATCCAAGCAAGATTTCGCGATCGTTGATTGGAAACCGCCCAAGAATGTATCCGAGGTTAGAAGCTTTTTAGGCTTAGCCGGGTATTATAGACGTTTTGTTGAAGGATTTTCGATGATTGCCTCTCCTATGACTAAGTTGTTGCAAAAGAATGTTAAGTTTGAATGGACTGATAAATGTCAACAAAGTTTTGAAAGGTTGAAAGCACGATTAACTAAAGCACCAATTTTAGTATAGCCCTAGTCAGGAAAGGAGTTCGTAATTTATAGTGATGCATCAATGACAGGCCTTGGATGTGTGTTGATGCAAGAGGGTAAAGTGGTAGCTTATGCTTCGAGACAGTTAAAACCACATGAGAAGAACTATCCTACACATGATTTGGGCGGCATTGTTGTTTTTGCCTTGAAGATTTGGCGACATTATTTGTACAAATGAAAATGCCGAATTTTTACCGATCACAAAAGTTTGAAGTACTTGATGAATCAAAAGGATCCGAATCTGACGGCGAAGATGGCTTGAATTATTAAAGGATTATGATCTAGTGATTGATTATCATCCGGAAAAGCAAATGTAGTTCTTGACGCCTTGAGCGAAAATTTCTTTTTACTTTGAGAGCCATGAACACGGGTTAGCATTGTCGATGATGGGTCAATCTTAGCAGAGATGAGAGCTAAACCGTTATTTCTCCGTTGATTTGTGATGCTCAAAAGAATGATAGTGAGTTGCGGATCAAGAGAACTCAATACTGAATCAAAGTTACGACTCGATTTTCGAGTTGGACCGGATGACTGTATTTGATGTTTCGAGACAGGATATGTGTGCCGAAAAACGATAAATTGATTCGAAAATATTACATGAGGCGCACAATGGTGTTTATCGTTCATCTGGTAGCATAAAATGTATAATGATTTAAAGAAGTCAGTATTGGTGGCGGTATGAAAAGGACATTTCGAATTTGTAACCAAGTGTTTGATCTGTCAACAAGTAAAAGCTGAACATCAAGTGCCTTCAGGATTACTTCAACCGGTAATGGTGCCTGAGTGGAAATGGGACAAGATTACCATGGATTTTGTAACCGGTTTGCCTTTAACTCCTAAAAAGAAGGATCTTTGTTTGGGTAGTGGTTGATAGATTAACAAAGTCAGCCCACTTTATACCAAGACGCACCGATTACCCACTTGATAAATTAGCGAATTATATATTGCTAAAATTGTGAAGTTGCACGAGTACCTATGTCTATAATATCAGATAGAGATCCAAGATTTACCTCGAGATTTTGGAAAAAGTTACAAGAAGCTTTGGGTACAAAATTGAACTTTAGTACCGCATTTCATCCACAAACAGATGGTCAAACGGAAAGAGTAATCCAGGTACTCGAAGATATGCTTAGATGCTGTGTTTTAGAATTTGGAGGTAGTTGGGAGAAATATCTATCTTTGATTGAGTTTGCCTACAATAACAGTTATCAATCAAGTATACAAATGGCACCGTACGAAGCCTTGTATGGTCGTAAGTGTCGGACTCCTTTATATTGGACCGAGCTTAGTGAGAAACAGATTCATGGAGTTGATCTAGTTAAAGAAACCGAAGAGAAAATAAAAGTAATTCGGGATTGCTTGAAAGCTGCTTCAGATCGACAAAAGTCATATGCAGATTTAAAAGAAAAGAGATTGAATTTCAGGTGGGTGATAAAGTGTTCTTGAAGGTGTCACCATGGAAAAAGATTCTGAGATTTAGTCGAAAAGGCAAGTTGAGTCCGCGTTTTATTGGGCCGTACGAGATTACTGAGAGAATTGGACCAGTGGCATATCGGTTGGCCTTACCGGCAGAGTTAGAAAGAATTCATAACGTGTTTCATGTATCAATGTTGCGACGTTATCGTTCTGATCCTTCACATGTGATTTCCCCAATAGAAATTGAGATTCGATCGGATATGACCTATGAGGAGAAACCAATAAAGATTTTGGCTCGAGAGGTTAAACAGTTAAGAAATAAAAGTATAGCTTTAGTGAAAGTATTGTGGCACAGACATGGGATAGAAGAGGCTACGTGGGAACCTGAGGAAGCTATGAGGAAACAAAGACCCAAACCTCTTTACCAAGAAGATTTTGGGGACGAAAATCTCAAAAGGGGGAGAATTGTGACAACCCGAATTAGGGCCTAATCGAATAGTGGTTTTGTGACCACAAATCCGAGATAGAAATAATTGTTTTATAATTATTTTGGGGTTTATGATATGATTGCATGATTGTGTGAAAATTTCGTGATGAAATTCTATGCCTAAAGTGCTTAAATTGAAAGTAGGGACTAAATCGAATAAGTTGCAAAATTTGCATCCGGAAGTTTTAGTATGAAATTGTTTTGGAATATTAATTAGGAGGTCTTAAATAGCAATTTGACCAATTTTAAGTTCATGGACAAAATTAGGACATGGAAGGAATTTTGAAAGTTTAGTAAGGAGGGCATTTTGGTCATTTGGATATTAAATGAAATAAAATGGGAAAAATAACACAAAATTGATCATCCTCCTCCTTAGTTGCTGCGAATTCTCCCTCTCTCCATAGCTAGGGTTTCTTCAATTTTCAAACTCCATAGTAAGTGATTCCAAGCCCGCTTTTAATGTTCTTTACGTTTTGGAATCCGGAAGCTCGATTAAGCTTATGCTAGTAATAATTTAACCTAGGGTTCATATTTGGAAAAATACCCATAGGTGAAATTTGTGTATTTTGATGTTTTATGATAGAATATGAGGTTTTAAATTATGTTAAATAACTTGTGCTACTCGGTTTTAAGTAAAAGCAGTAAAAGCAGATAATCGGTAAAAATACCTATTGTTCATAACTATATGATAGAGTGAGAATTTGATGTTGTTGTAGAAGAGAAAATGTTCAGCATATCATAAAATATAAGAATAAGGGCTGAAATTAAATTCCGAGCCTAGGGGCAAAATTGTAATTTTGTAAAAGTTAGGGGCAAAAATGTAATTTTTCCATGATGTGATTTTGGATTGAAATAAATAGTATGAGTATTAAATGAGCTAAATGTGTTATTATAGATCAAGAAAGACGCGAATTGATCTCGAACGGGGAAGGAAAAAGTTTTGGACTAAATTGCAAAATTTCCACATTTTGCACCAAGGTAAGTTTGTATGTAAATATTACAATAATTTCATGTACATTCTTATATTTCAGCCTATTATATAAATATACTAGCTGATGTTAAAATATAAATCGACTATTGGAAGAATGGAAATAAATATAGAGAGAGATCCGGTTGAACATTGAGAGATCGAATGAAATAGAGGAGCGTAGCTAGGTCACATGTATGATGCTTGAGTGCACATCATGTGTACAAGAAAGCTACGAGACACCCTATAGTAGCTAGGTCACATGTGTGATACGAGATGTATCCCATGTAGACAAGAGAGCTACGTGAAAGATAAATGTAGAGGTCGCATGCGTGATTCCAGGTGAAGGACACCATGTAGACAAGAGAGCTACGTGAAAGATAAATGTAGCTAGGTCGCATGCGTGATTCCAAGTGAAGGACACCATGTAGACAAGAGAGCTACGAGACAAATCGGTTAGGTCGCATGAGTGGTACTAAGTGTTCACCATGTGTACAAGAGAGCCGAACTAAACGAAGTATGATGGTGAAATGTGTCTTTGAAACCATTAAATATCGAGGATTGATCCGAATTGTTCAACGGGATGGTTTTGTGGTGATATTGTGGTTTGGACCTACACTTATGGTGAATGAAATGTGGTGAAAATGATTTGTGGTATATACATATCTAAGATAAAATGAGATTAGCATAAAGAATGTGTGAAAGAGTGAAATTAGCATTAAAACTGTTTTTAGATGGTAGCAGTGACGTGATTTTGAAAAATCACCAAAAATAGGAGGAATATAATTAGAGGTTGAATGAGATGTGAAATTAAAGTTTAATGAGTCTACTTTCATATAAAAGAAACAGAGCAAGCAAAAGAATTCTATATTTTGAGATATTTACAATTGTATGTGACTTGCTCAGGATGAATACGTGATCCCCTGTTCCAACTTTGAAAAATCATTAAAAATTGTACAAAGCAAATTAAGAAATATAGTTTACATGCCTAAATTCCTTATTGAGACTAGTTTTAAATGAAACAGACTTCAGGGTTGTTTGAATTATGCATTGAATCAATTAAGTAGTGAGCAGAGGTCGATCAATCGAGTGTGTATATGGGAAACTTTAACTAATAAACTGTACTAATCAGCTGAACCAAAAATTATAGAAAAAATTAGCAAAAATCTTTATGAGTCTAGATTCAGGAAATTTTACGGATTTGAATTTCGAGTTTTGTAACTCGAGTTATGATTTATTTAGTGAATATGACGCAGCAGAGACAAGCTTAATCAAAGTGGAATGAATAGTGAAGTTAAAGTAGATATACTTGAATTGTTGTGTAAACATGTTAGATTCTTTAATTAGCATTTACATACTTACTTACTAAGCTATAAGCTTACTTTGTTTCTCTCTTTTGTCTTATAGTGTCCTTCGCTTGCTCAGAGTTAAGGATCGTGAAGATCTACCGCACTATCATACTTTAGGGTATTTGAACTAAACGTTTTGAATTATGGCATGTATAGTAGGCTTAATTAATTTGTTACGTGTTATATTTGTCTAGGTTTATAATATTAGTTACAGTACTCGACCAGCTACTTTGTACAAGCCATTAAAGTTGGCTAATATTGTTCAAGACATATATTATACGATGCACTAACAAATTGGATGACATATTTATATCTCGGTTATGTTTAATGGTATGTGTTATGTTCTGGTAATACCTTGTATCCTGTTCCGGCGACGGTAACGGGTAAGGGGTGTTACATCTTATGATATGGTTATTGAGTGGTATGGAAATGCTTGGTAATGATTAGCCATTGGAATGGCTAATCATGATCATATTTGGTGTTATGTATGCTAAATTGCTAGCTAATCCATGGAAACCATGAAATAGGTAAAATTTACCATAAAATAGATTCAGACAGCAGCAGTGACGTGAGTTTGAAAAATCACTAAAAATAGTAGAGATACAATTAGATGATGAATAATATATGGAATTGAAGAATTATGAATCTATTTTCATATGGATGGAACAAAACAGGTATATGAGTTATATTTTATGAGATGTTTAAATTTTTGTGAAACAGGGCCAGTGCGATTTCTGGATCCCCTGTTTTGACTTTGGAAATTCACCATAAATTTTTCAAAGATAATTAGAAGTCATTATTTATATGTATAGATTCCTTATTTAGTCTAGTTTTATTAAAAAGAAACGGCATAGTTATTGAAACTCTGTACAGGGAGATATCTGATTCGTAGTACACAGAGGTCAGAGTAGTCAAACTCTGAAATAGGGGAGACTTTAACTAATAAACTGTACTAATTTGCTTGACCAAAAATTATATAAAAAAATTAGTAAATAGATATATGAGTATAGTCTCAGGGAAAATTTACAGAATTGGATTTTGAGTTTCGTAACTCGAGATATGAATTTTTAAGCGACTATCACGCAGATTGTTAGCTTGACTAAAAATTTTAAAAATAAATTATTTGAGCTGTTTAAGTAATGAATTAAGTCTATTAACACCTCGTGTTCGACTCCGGCGATGGTCTCGGGTACGGGGCGTTACAAAAGGAGCGACTGAATTTATATTAAGAAAACTATGAAAACAGGCCTCAACTAATAATCCATTTTTCTTGTCTATCTACAAGTATAATATTTCAATCCAGTCTTTATTTCTGTTTTTCAGATTTTATATATATATATATATATATTGTTATAATTCGATCTTATGATTTAAATATATATTTTACATTATTGTTTATTTCACTAACATGTGTGCAACAATCTTAAGACAGATTTCTTTAACAATTTCTAATCTGAGATGAATAGGACATTGAGTAGAACTTGTATTCTTTTTGTAAACATAAATCAATTGAACAAGTCTATTTCAAGATTTTATTCCTGTCGTTTAATAGGATTTATTTGATTTTTGTTTCAAACAGAAATCAATTGAATAATTTTGTTTCAAGATTCTTTTCCTACCATTCAACAAAATTTGTTCGTTTTCTGTTGTTAACAGTAATCATTTGAGAGTAACAATTCTTTTAACAGAAATTGTTACTGATTTTGTTTCAGAATTTTTAGTTCCTAACTAAATTTTGTCGTTTAATTGAATCGAATGGTAGTATAAACTGGAAATTAAATTTTTTTTGTTTATTATTATTACTAATTTTAGTTCCATTTCTAAAATCTTAACAGAAAAATGGAAACTCCTACGAATTCACCCAATCCGCAATCTAGAGCGTTGGTTCAAACTCAAGCTTTGAATCAAAACTCAATGTTCCTAGTGCCTGTAAGCCGCAACAACAAGCCTACAAAATTCTTGGGACAAAATTTCAAGACATGGCAATAGAAGATTTTGTTCTATTTGACCATGCTGCACTTGGCCAAATTTTTTAAGGATGGCCCTTCTACTATTAAAAAGTGTGAGGTAGATGATGTTATCGCCTTAACTGCTGTTGAAGCTTGGGAGCATTCTGATTTCCTGTGCCGAAATTACATCCTGAATGGGTTGTCGGATGCATTGTACGAAGTATACATTGTCAAGAAGATGGCTAAGGAATTATGGACGTCATTGGATCATAAATACAAAATCGAATATGCTAGAGCTAAAATGTTTTTAGTTTCCAAATTCTTGAATTTTATAATTGTTGTGTAACACCCCTAACCCGTATTCATCACTAGAACAGGGTTGCAAAGCATTACCAGAGTTTTTAAAACAATTACAGATAATTAATGTCATTTACTATTCATACTAAAACTAATCATATCGTCCCTTAAATGGACCCTCGAGGCCAAATTTAAGCATTTGAATCAAGTCGGGACTAAATCTAGATCTCAAAATATTTTTCTTATATACAAAGGTCAAACACCCGTGTGGGTAAGCCGTGTGGTTCACACAGCCAAGTGACATGCTCATGTCTCAGGCCGTATGGGTATTCAATGTGAGGCACACGGCTGTGTCCCACCCTGTGTCCTTACCTGTGTAATTCTCTGACTTGTGCCACACGGCTTGCCACATGCCTGTGTGCTAGGATGTGTGGTCAATTTAATTTTCACAAATTAGGTGCAAGTTTCACATGGCCAATAGACACGCCCGTGTTCTAGGCCGTGTATCACACATGGCCGAGACACATGTACGTTTCTCTTCTCATGAGCCAAATTCTGAGCATCCTGTTTCTCAATTTTAAGATACAGGGGACACACGGTCAATCCACATGCCCATGTGCCAGGCCATGTGTCACACATGGTCAAGAGACACGCCCGTGTGTCTACTCGTGTGGACAAAATAAAGCCATTTCCTAGCTTTATTTCTCACCCAAATTTTCCAACAACCTATACTGATACTTGCAATCATATACTAGCCAATTCAAATATTATAACCAAGCCAATTCTAACATCTAACATGATATATCATCATACGTAATCATGTTTACAATCTTACCTTCTATAGACATATATGTTTAACATAATTCAATTAAACCATACTAAACACATATGTAATTACCATGATATAACCTTATAAATATACCAAATCAATCCATTACTAGTCATTCCAATGGCTAGATTACAAGCAACCATTTACATACCAACATTGGTAAAGTTAGCCTATACATGCCATTATACCAAAATGAGTTTACTATTTATACCAAGATGAGCTAGTAGATAGTGTGATAATGCTCTGACCGATCTCCAATCTTTGCGAGCTTCTAAGCACTATAAAACACAGAAAAGAAAACCTAGTAAGCATTTAGTGCTTAGTAAGTACGTATACCAAGAATTAAACTTACCAATCATATTCATTTAAAATAAGCATACAATAACATGCTTCCCAACAATTTGGCAAATTCGCCTAATCACATACACTCAAATAAACAAGTTAGTCACATAATTCACATGTATATCAAATAAGTATGGATGAGCTCATCATGTTACAGACTTTTAAGTATTTTAGAAGCATTTGAGATATAATTCTCTTAATCTCACAATTTCTCATGTCGGGAATTTTTATTCCGTTGAATTATTAAAATATCGATGGATACTTAGGTAGTACACTCAAGGTGTACAAAACTTAAACCGTCAACTTATAATCAGGGGTACCCATTAGGGCACTTAATTAGAGAGCACACTCTTGAGCCACATATCAGGATGCTCAGATGAGCCATGTAACAAGACACTTATCTGGGATAAATAGGAAACTCATAAGAGTTTTAATCAGGGAGCTCATAGAGCTTAACAGGTAACTCTGAAGAGTAATTATGAGGGAGCACCATATAAGGTAACAGAGAGTTCAAGCGAGCCATGTCAGGAAGCTCATAAGAGCCTATAATAGGATGCTCACATAGAGTTTCGTTTGTGTCTGCAATATATGTTGGATCACAACCGATCGAATCATGTAACAGGACGCTCACAAAGAGCTGCGGTAGTGTTAAACACATGCAAAATCATTACCGATCAGGATGCTCGTAGGTACTATATAATAAGATGCTCGAGAGGGTTATAATAGGATTGCTCATCCAAGCTATATTCTGTCTGTAACATATGCAGAACCATATTCAATACGGGAAATTACATATATCCATCAAAATTCATCATTCAAATAGAACTTAACTCCATTAAAATTCATCATTCAAACAGAATAATATTTTCCGAACAGGATCAGACATATGATTATTTCATATATTTATAACATTTATACAATTCATATAATCACATACCACATTCAATTCAAACATAAAATAAACACAATTTAGTTACACGAACTTATCTTGATATCCGTTTGTATAAGAAAATCTACTAATCCGACACTTTTTGGTTTCCTCGATCCAATTTCGTATTCGGTCTTTTCGGATCTATATAAATTAATTTAATCATCAATTTAATACAATTCATATTCAATTGGATTCAATTTACACTCTAGGTAAAATTACTATTTTGCCCCTATACTTTTCATAAATTTTAATTTCATCCCTAGGCTTAGAAAAATGAAATTCATGCAATTTAGTCCTTATTTCAAGCCAAACTGAAATTTTTATATAACATATACAGCACTTGTATTTCACAAAATCAAAATTTTTCCATGGGTTTTGCTACTTTTCAATTTAGTCCTTAAATCATGATTTCATCAAAATTCTCTTTGTAAAAGTTGTTTATCTATCAACAACTTTTTATTTTCTACCATAAATTTAAAAATTCCAGCATATTCATCCATGGTAAAAATTCCATAGTTTGATATCTTTACAATTTAATCTCCAAAATAGATAAATTAAGTTATTCCGATCTCAAAAATATAAAAATTACTAAAAACGGGATAAGAATACTTGACAAATTAAGCCAAGAAAGCTTGCTTTCACTTTCCTAGGGTTTTTACGTATATCTTGGGGAAGAAGATGATATAAAATGATATTATTTGTTTTTAATTATTTTAGTGTCTAATTTAGTCCTTGCCTTTTTCTAATTTTCCATGGATGAATCACCAAAAATATCTACTAACTTTTCTTTAATGGTCTAATTACCATATAAGGACCTCTTATTTTGAATTCCATAGCTAATTGATCCTTTTAGCTACTAGAACTCAACTTTTGCATTTTATGCAATTTGGTCCTTTTCATAATTAAACACATCATCGGTAAAATTTTTTTATCAGAATTTTCATATAACATTCCTACCATAATGCAGATCATGCAATAATATTAAAATAAATTTTCTTTCTGGCTCAGATTTGTGGTCCCGAAACCACTATTTCGATTTCACTGAAAATGGGTCGTTACATGTTGATTCTAAACTAGTTATGAATCAAGTGCAGGAACTTCAACTGATCATTCATGGAATTCTAGCTAAAGGTATGGTCATAAGTGAATCCTTCCAGGTGATAGCCATTATTGAGAAGTTACCCCCCACTTGGAATGACTTCAAGAATTACCTAAAGCACAAAAGAAAGGAAATATCAGTGGAAGACCTAATTGTCAGACTTCGAATTGAAGAAGACAATAGAGGTATTGAAAAAAACCTCAACAAAGTAGCAAATGTCAATGATGTTAAGGCAAATATGGTAGAAGTAAAGAAAGACTTCAAGAAGGGAAAACAACCTCAAAATGGGTCTAAATTTGGACCAAAAGGTGGAATTTCCAAGAAGCAAAAATTTCAAGTGAAATGCTTCAATTGAAACAAGACGAGGCACAAGTCATCTAACTATAGGTTTCCAAAGAAATTTAGAGCTAATGAGGCCAATGCTATGGAAGAAATTTCCAAGGAAGTGTTTGATATGGATTTATGTGTTGTAATTTCTAAAGTCAACATGGTTGACTCAAATCTATGAGAAAGGTGACTTGATATTGGTGCCACATGTCATATCTATTGTGGAAAAGACTCATTTTCTAAATTGGTGGCTTGTAATAAAGGGGAAAAGCTCTATATGGGAAATGTTGTGACTTCCAAGATCAAGGGGAAGGGTATTGTGGTCTTGAAGATGACTTCTGGAAAAGAACTCAATTTTCAAAATGTGTTGTATGTGCTTGACATACGCAAGAACCTGTTTTTGAGACACTCCTAAGTGTACACGAATTTAGGATGTTGTTTGAATCCCAGAAGCTAATTTTTTTCTAAAGGGAGAATGTTTGTGAGAAGGGGATATGTATTAAATGATATGTGGAAACTTAATGCAATATCTGTAAAAGCAAAGACAATGAATAAGAATGTACTTCTTCTTTTGTTTATATGCTTGAGTTATTTGATTTATGGCATGGTAGGCTCAGACATGTTAATTATGATACTCTACGTAGATTAATTAATTTAGAGCACATTCCTTCATTTCACATTAATTATAATCATAAATATGAAACTTGTGTTGAGGCAAAATTAGCAAGATCTTCATTTTAAACTGTTAAAAGAAGTACAGAACCACTTGATCTAATACATGGAGAGGTTTGTGACTTAAAGTTTGTTCAAACTAGAGGAGCAAATAAATATTTTATTACCTACATTGATGATAGCATAAAATATTTCTACACATATTTGCTTAAGAGCAAAGACAAAGCTATAGAGAAATTTATTCTCTATAAATAGGAAGTTGAAACTCAACTTAATAAAAAGATTAAGATGGTGAGAAGTGATCGTGGTGGTGAATGTGTTGAACCATTTGGTGAATATTGTGCACAACGTGGTATTATTCATGAAGTGACACCACCGTACTCTCCTCAATCAAATGGAGTAGTCAAGCAAAAAAATCAAACTTTAAAGGAAATGATGAATGCATTGCTAGGAAGCTCTAAGTTATCACAAAACATGTGGGGGAAGTTATTCTATCAACTAATTACCTTTTAAATAATTTTCCCTATAAGAAAATGTACAAGACACCATATGAGTTTTGGGAAGATAGAAAACCTTCCTACAACTACTTGAAAATGCGGGGCTGTTTTGCAAAGGTAATGATTCCACTACCAAAGTAAATGAAAATAGATCCTAAAATGGCGGATTGTATTTTCATTGGCTATGCAGATCATAACAATACATATCAGTTTCTTGTGTATGAATCAAAGAATCTTGACATTCACAAGAATACTATATTGGAATCAAAAAAATGTCTCATTCTTTGAAAATATCTTTCCTTGTAAAGTTAGGAAAATTGATTCAAGTTCAACGAAATGAAATTTAGAGATTATAGATGAAAATAGTCAATATGTTTAACAGGAGGTTGAAACTGAGATAAAGCCAATGAGTAAACGAGCAAGGGTGGAAAAATATTTTGAATTAGATTTTCTAACCTTTATGCTAAATGACAAACCTCAAATGTATAATAATGCTATATGGTCATCTGAAAGTAGTTTATGGAAAAATACTATTAAAAGTGAAATTGACTCCATCATGCAAAATCATACATGGAAATTAGTGGATCTTCTTCCGAAAATTAAACCATTAAATTCTAAGTGGATTTTCAAATGGAAAATGAAAGCAGATGGAGCAATTGATAAGTACAAAGCCAGACTGGTTATAAAAGGTTATAGACAAAAGGAAGGCCTTGACTATTTTGATACTTTTTCTCTAGTATCCAGGATAACTTCTATAAGGATAATACTTGCAATCGTCGCCTTGTGGAATCTAGAGGTACATCAAATGGATGTTAAAACAACTTTCCTAAATGAAGATCTTGATTAAGAGATTTACATGGAACAACCTGAGGGTCATGTAGTTCCAGGACAAGAAAGAAAAGTTTATAAATTGGTGAAGTCTTTGTATGGACTTAAGGAAGCACCAAAGTAATGGCATGAAAATTTCGATAAAGTCTTGATGACAAATGACTTTAAGATTAATGAGTATGACAAATATATGTATGTCAAAACTACCGACATTGGATATATAATCATATGCTTATATTTTGATGACATACTTATTATTGAAAGTAATAATGAAATTGTAAAACGTACTAGACATGTTAAATTCATAATCTGACATGAAAGATATGGGACTAGCTGATGCAATTTTGGGCATCCAAATCAAAAGGTTATCTTAAGGTCTCATATTGACTCAGTCACACTACGTGGACAAGATTCTTGGGAATTTTAGCAAGAGTGAGTCTAGTATAGCCAAAACTCTAATAGATACGAGCTAATATCTGTAAAAAAAAAAAGATGAAATTGTTAAACAAGTGAAATATGCAAGGGTCATAGGTAGTCTAATGTACCTTATGAGTTGTACTAGACCAGATATTACTTTCACTGTGAGCAATTTAAGTAGAATCACAAGCAATCGAGGGAAGATGCTGAATGGCTTCAAAACTTCTTGGAGGATATTCTTGACTGGCTAAAGCTTGTGCCTACAATATGCATATATTGTGATAACCAAACAAACAATTGGTAGAGTATAGAATGTAATGTATAATGGTAAGTTGAGACATACGCGTCGTTGGCACAATATCGTTAGACAAATGATCTCAAATGGAGTTATATCTATTGATTTTTTAAAATCAAAATATAACATTGCAGATCCGCTAACTGAAGGCTTAAATCAAGACCAGGTTGATAAAACATCAAAAGGAATGGGACTAAAGCCCGTGAAAATTAAAGGCGTTATGTGAAGGAAAACCCAACCTAGTTGAATAGAGATCCCAAGATCTAGGTTCAAAGGGACAAACTACTTGCATAGACCTTGTAAGGTCACTATGGGGGTTCTTATCCCAAGTTCGTTCCTAGGATATAAATAGTGATTAAAATGGGATATGTTAAGTAATGTTTTTAATGACCGTTGTGTGTTTCGATGAACTGAGCAACATAAGTCACCTATGTGAGAGTGAAGTGGGGTCCCTTTGAGGAGACTATTGAGGCATAGTTCTTTCAAACTTTTGCAAAACCAGGAGATGTTCACGGCCATATGAACATACCCGTAAGAACTAAAACCTTGACAGGTAAGTAGTTGTGTGAGGTATATCATCATTTACACAAATGACAGAACAATTTAAGGACATCACATCTACTGGTTGGCTAGCAAAGTAAATATACTTTCACAAGGGAAGGTTCAAGGTTTAATGCCTACCAATCCTATGCAACTATCGATCATAGATTCTATCACCACATCGAGTCAATGTTTTTCATTAAAACTATCAATTTTCATTCATGTGGGGATTTGTTGGAAAAAATAGATTTTTGGAAGTTTTGAGGCATATTCTCGATTAGTAAATATGGAGATTTGAATAATAAAAATATGGTTTTATATTCTATCCCATGAGACCTTTACAACGGTATATCATATGCTTAAAATGACTTAGTGATGAATGAGAAATTGATGCTCAAAGTAAGCCACTTGTGAATTATGTTAAGGAAAATGGAAACTTAGTCCAACCTTGGTTAGATATCAAGTGTGGAATATGTTTATATATATGAACAAACTTTGTGGTTATTGAATAACTAAACTAATGCTTTCTCTCACGCATAGGGTGTAACACCCCTCACCCGTATTCAATGTCGAAATAGGGGTACGGAGTATTACCAAACTTATAACACAGATAACCGTACTTTTCTCATGCATTCAATCAATTCCTACAATCATCATTCAATCTCAATCAATTTGTCCCTTATAATAGCCTATGAGGCCTTAAGCATACTTTACCAGTAATTCGGGATTAAACCAATAACTTATAAAAATTTTACAAAAATTTGAATTTTTTTCTCAAAACAGAGGACACATGCCCATATGGGCAGGCCATGTGTCTCACACGACCACTAGACACACCTGTGTCACTGGCCGTGTGAAAACAGCGGCTACATACTAATTTAGGTCACACAGCCAACCACACGCCCGTATGTCTAGCCTGTGTGCCCTTCAAAGTGGCCACACACGTCCGTGTACCACACTGTGTGCTAGGCCATGCCAAATTTGTAGGGTATATTGACTTATGCAACAAGGCCAAGTCACACGCCCGTGCGCTAGGCCGTATGCCAATTAGAGGGTATACCGACTTGTACCACACGGCCAGCCACACACTCGTGTGTGAGACCATGTAGAGCATACTGACTTCACTTTAATTTCAACACCAGGGGACACATGGCTGTGCAACATGACCATGTGTCACAAACGGCTGAGACACACGCCCGTGTCTCTCCCCGTGTGGACAAAAATAGGCTATTTACAAAGCCACTTTGCCACCCTATTTTTACATACCTACACAAGCATAATTTGCAACATTTATAACTCAATAGGTAGCCAATCCACAACATTTCATACACATTTTATACCAATTAGACATAGTATTCAAATACCTAATTAAAATCATGCATTTTACATTCATATAACTATCACATATCAAGACAACATTGCATATTTCTATTCCATCTATTACTTGCCAAAACATACCATATTTGAATACTTATACACAACTAAAACATTATATCAAGTTAATTCAAATCACATGGCTTTATCTTATACCACAAAATGTATCAAAATCACTAGCTCAAGTAACCATAATTATCATTTTTATAACTAGCCTATACATGCCATATTTACATATATCCATAAGTTCAAATGTACCAATTAGCAACTGGATAGGGAGATACGTAACTCCGACTTATCCGAATCAAACGAGCTATTGAACCTCTACAAAACATGGAAAAGAAATAGAGTAAGCTTTATAGCTTAGTAAGCCCATATAATTCAGAATTGAACTTACCATTTATACATAAACAAACAATTAAACAAAGTATATCAAATTCACTTGCCAAATGCCTATACACAAGCATTCATCAAAATGTTAGTCTCATAAGTACATATAATCAACCTTTATCTCAATTTCATACATCAATCTATTATATCATGTTAATTTCATGTAACATGTATAACATATGTAATAATTCATTCTCATTCATATAATCGACAAGTCATTTATATAACCATGAACTCATCCGTATAACCATTAGCAGATTTATGCCAGTTGAACCTATTAGAATATCGATAGATACACGGGTGATACACACTAAGTGTATTAATCGGTAATTCATAATTCATCATCGTATTCGCTCTTTCGAGCTGTGATCAGTAATCTCCTTCTAAGCTAATGAATAGTAAGCTCTATTGAGCTAGAAACAATAACCTCTAATGAGCTGAGAATAGTAAGCTCTTACGAGTTGATATATCAATAAGCTCATACGAGCTACGATGAGTCTGCAACACATACAGGATCTCACCTGAACGATAACCCTAGTGACATGTCACCAGTTTCCTACGAATTCCAACGGTTCAAACGGGGCTCGGTAACCATCAAACTATATCAATAAGGCATTCAAATTTTGAATATATCATTTACTCAATTACATACATTCATTTCAAATAATTAAATGTATTTGAAAGTTCAATTCTAATTATACGAACTTACCTTGTATCGTTTAGATAACAAATATCGGCTAATCGTCAACCTTTCCTTTTCCCAATCTAGATTCAATCCTTGTTTATCTTGATCTATATATATTTCAAAATTAACACATTTAGTATCCGATCTATTCAATTTAGCCCTTAATTCATATGTTGGCAATTTACACATTTGCCCATAATGTTTCACACTTTTACAATTTAGTCCCTATCACATACAATTGCAAATTCATGCAATTAATCATAAAACATACTTAGCCAAATTTTAATGGAGTCCCTAGCAGCCCATATCTTTTATTTATTCACACTTTTACCCACATAATTTTATATTTTTACAAATTAATCCCTTTTTAACATTTTTGTCAAAAATCATTTTACAAAACTAGTAAATCTATCAGTAAACCTTCATAATCTATCATCAACATCAAATTAATCAAACATTAATAAATGGTAACATGTTAAATCTTTAACAATTTTGAAATCTAGGGTACAGGCTAGCTAGAATACGAAGCAACGATCTCAAAAACATAAAAATCATTAAAAAATGAGTCAAAATGACTTACCAATTTAAGCTTGCAAGTGTCGAACCTTAAAACACAATAAGATGCTTTCTTTTTCTTCAATATTCAGCCAAAAAGAGAAAGATGGACACAAAATTCATTTTGTTTTTATTTAATTAACCTATATTAACCAAATTACTAAATTACCCTTTAAAAATATTATAAATTACACCAATCGTCATGCTATCATCATCCAATAACTCATAAATAACCTATTTACCACTTAAGGACCTTTACTTTAATGTTCTATAGCTATTTGACACTTTTAGCTAATAGAACACAAGTTTTGCACTTTACGTGATTTAGTCCTTTTTACCGAATTAAGCATTCAAACAGTAAAATTTCTTTACAAAACTTTCACACAATAATTCTATCATGCTGTAAAATTTAATAAAATAAATATTTTGACTTCAGATTTGTGGTCCCGAAACCATTGTTCCGATTTGACCAAAAACGGGATGTTACAACTCTCCACCCTTAGGGATTTTCGTCCCTGAAAATCTTACCAGTGAATAGGTTAGGGTTCTATTTTTGTATAGCTTCCTCAGGTTCCCACGTAGCTTCTTCTATCCCGTGTTTATGCCAAAGAACCTTCACTAGAGCTATGCGTTTATTTCTCAATTCTTTGATTTCACGAGCTAAAATCCTAATCGGTTCTGCGCTATACCTCAAATCAGTCTATAACTCAACATCTACCGAAGAAATCACATGTGATGGATTGGATCTGTATCGATGTAGCATAGAAACAAGAAAGACATTATGAATCTTTTCAAGCTCTGACGGTAAAGCTAGTCGATGCGCTATATGCCCTATTCTTTCGACAATCTAATACGGTCCGATAAATGGCGGACTCAACTTTTCTTTACGGCTAAATCAAAGAACCTATTTCCATAGTGACACCTTTAAAAACACTCAGTCCTCGACTTGAAACTCAATTTCTTTACGTTTCAAATCGGCGTATGATTTCTATCGATTTGAAGTTGCTTTAAAATTGTCACGAATCATTTTCACTTTTTCTTCAGTTTCTCTGATCAATTCAACCCCATGAATCTTTTTCTCACATAGTTCAGTCCAGTATAGTGGAGTTCAACATTTGCGACCATACAAAGCTTCGTACGGTGCCATCTTTATACTCATCTGAAAACTGTTATTATATGCGAACTCAATCAATGGTAAGTATTTTTTCCAACTGCCCTTAAACTCTAAAATACAAAATCGCAACATGTCTTCGTGGATCTGAATAACTCTCTCGGTCTGACCGTCAGTCTAAGCATGAAAAGTTGTATTGAAATTCAACTTTGTTCCCAAAGCTTCTTGTAGTTTCTTCCAGAATTGTGACATAAATCTTGGATCTCTATAAAAAATAATAGATAATGGTACCCTGTGTAATTAGACAATCTCAAAAATGTATAGTTCCGCTAGTTTATCAAGTGAGTAATCTGTACATACCGGTATGAAATAAGCAGATTTCGTTAGTCGATCAATGACAATCTAGATAACATCTTTTTTTCTCAGAGTTAGGGGCAATTCCGATACAAATTCCATCGTAACTCTATCCTATTTCCACTCGGGAATCATCACAGGCTGCAGTAAACCAGATGGTACTTGATGTTTAACTTTGACTTGCTAACAAATCAAACATTTAGAAGCAAACTCTGAGATATCTCGTTTCATGCCTTGCCACCAGTAAAACTATTTCAAATCGTTATACATTTTGGTACTCCTCGGATGAACAGATAAGTAACTATTGTGCGCTTCGTGCAAAATCTTCTGAATGAGTTCTGAATTTCTCAGTATGAAAATTCTATTCATAAACTTTAAACAATCATTGGTTCCAATCTGAAACTCTGAATTAGGGATAGTCTCACATTGAATTCGTTTAACTTGCAATTCACAGTCATCTTTCTGAGCTTCAAAAATTTGTTGAAGAAATGTCGGTTTAGCTTTTAATTCAGCTAAAATAGACCCATCATCACAAATCATCAATTGGGTATTCATTGCTTGTATTACAGACAAAGATTTTTGGCTTAGGGTATCAGCAACAACATTAGCTTTTCCCAGGTGATAATCAATCGCAAATTCATAATCTTTCAATAACTCGAGCCATCTTCGTTGTCGCAAATTCAAATCTTTCTATGACATCAAATATTTTAAGCTTTTGTGATCCGTATAAATATGGCATTTTTCACTGTATAAGTAGAGTTGCCGAATTTTAAATGTAAATACAATTGCAGCTAACTCTAAGTCATGCGTCGGATAATTGTTTTCATGCGGTTTCAATTTTTGGGAAGCATAAGCTATAACTTTTCCTTCTTGCATCAGAACACATCTGTAACAGCTCGATTTAGAACCTATTCAGAATGGTGGTTTCAGGACCATGAATCTGAGTTAGAAAAATATTTAAAAATTATTTTCTATGTTTGTTATCTGTGAATTTATATGTGTGAAATTTTCGTAATTAAATTTTGTCATTTGAGTGCTCGATTAAATAAAAGGGCTTAATCGCGTAAAATGAAAATTTTATGGTTAATTGAAAAAGGGCTGAAATGAATGTGTCTTTACATGTTGAGGCATTTAAAATGCAATTAGACAATTAATATATGGGATGGATGGTTGTAACCTATTATTATAATGGTTTCATATTTTATAATAAAGGCTAATTATGTAAATTAACTAATATGTTATAATATCACATTAATAAAAAGCCATTGTTCATACTTTTTCTTTGACCGAATAATAAAAATAAAAGAAAAGAATAAAAGCTTTAGGTATTCAGCCATTCTCAAGCTTGATTCAAGGTGAGTTCTAGCTCGATTTTTTATAATTTTTATGTTTTTGAGATCGTTGCTATGTTATCTACAAAGCCCAAGCTCGAATTTTTGATTTTGATGAATATTTTGAGTTATGCCATTGTTGAAAGTGTAACGCCCCCACGCCCGAGACCATCACCGGAGTCGAGCTTGAGGTGTTACCGAACATAATTTATCGAATTAAGAACTTCGAATCATTTATTTCTACATTCATAGCTTTCTAGCTACCTGCGTCACAGTTACAAGAAAAATCATATCTCAAGTTACAAAACTTGAAATCAAGATACGTAAATTTTCCTTAAATATAGACTCATATATCTATTTACTAATTTTTTTCTATAGAATTTTTGGTTAGGCCAATTAATACAGTTTATTAGTTAAAGTTACCCCTGTTTCAGGACTTGACTGGACTGACCTCTGTTTACTACGAACCATATTTCTCTCTGTGAAAAGTTTATATGACTATGACGTTTATTTATTCCGAAACTAGACTCAATAAAGATTCCAAGAATATAAAATACACCACCTAATTATTTTTTTACAATTTATGGTAAATTTATAAAGTTGGAACAAGGGATCTAGAAATTGCTCTGGCCCTGTTTCACTAAAATTCAAATATCTTATAACATATAATTCCTTTACTTGTTTCATTTGTTTTATATGAAACTAGACATACTAGGCTTCAATGTCATATTTAATCCATGACCAAATTCAATTTCTATGATTTTAGTAAATTTTAAAACTCATGTCGTTGTTGCTGCAATATTGCATTTATGGCAAATTTCATCTTTTCATGAGTTTTATGATCTAGATAACGATTAAACTTCCATGACATCAAACATGATCTAACTTAGAATTTTCCATGACTTATCATTATTAAGCATTTTCTCAACCAAATCATGGCCATATCACAAAATTATTTACACAAAATAGGTGTATTGCTATACATGCCATACTTAAGTTTTACAAGCCGTTTACCAAAAGAGTCCTTCGGATAGTGTGATCGAACCTTCGACTGTCCCGATTCCTAAGCCGGCTTGTTCAAAACTACTGATGAATGAAAAGGAGGAGTAAGCATAAATGCTTAGTAAGTCATATGCAAATAACAAGTAACATAACAATACAATTATACCAAACAACCTTAGCATGGAATCACCAAAACATATATCACATTTCTAAACATCATTAATCATCTTACCACCTTATCGTTGTTGTATCTATTTTCAACCCGAAGGCTAAGTACATACCTGTCCAAAGTGTCCATTTCACAATACTTACCAATACGTCACCTGCATCTTAAGTGTTCTTCAATTTCACTAGAAATTTTACCCGTTGAACACATCAGAATATAACTCGGATACATGGATAATTTGCACATAAGTGCCACATTTGTAGCCAAGCTATCATGTAACCCGCCCATAAGTGAACTCGGACTCAACTCAACGAGCTTGGGTGTTCGCATCCATAAGTGAACTCGGACTCAACTCAACGAGTTCAGACATTTCACATCCATAAGTGAACTCGGACTCAACTCAACGAGTTCGGATGTTCAACCATCCTAGTGACATGTCACTTGTATCCTAATCTATTCCTAAGGTTCAAACGGGATTTTCCTCAAACACATCTCCTTGCCATCTTCTGTATAATACCGAAACCAATACTCGGTAGCACTTTATATTTAACAAATAATACACTTAATTTGCATTTTATTCAAAATAACCACAAAGCATATATTTCATGATAAAAATCAGCATATCATATATTTAACATCAATAACTTAAAATAACAATTATGCTACCTTATTTACACATGAACTTACCTCGGTACAAAATTTTTAACAATCGAACCTATTCTCTCAAACTTTGTTTTCCTCGATCACGACTTGAATCTCGTTTCTCTTGATCTATAATACCAAATTAATCTTATTTAATACATACATTCATTAAAATAGTCTTTAATACAAACTTTGGCAAAATTACAATTTTGCCCCTAAACTTTTGCATAATTACACTTTTGCCCTTAGGCTCGGGAATTAAACTTCATCCCTTATTATCATGTTTTATAACATTCTGATCATTTTTCCCTCTAACATGTATTTATGACTACTAAATATTTTTACCGATTAAGCCTTTTTACTCGTTTTTACTCAAAACTGAGTAGCACAAGTTGTCTAACAAAATTTAAAACTTCATATTCTATCATAAAACACCAAAATACACCAATTTCACCTATGGGTATTTTTCCAAATATGAACCATAGGTTGAATTATTGTTAACATAAGCCAAATCGAGCTACCGGGATTTCAAAAACATAAAAATCATTAAAAGCGGGCTTGAAATCACTTACTATGAAGTTTGAAAGTTGAAGAAACCCCACTATGGAGGAGAGCAAAATCCATGAGAACAATATGGAGAAGATGATCATTTTGGGTTATTTTTCCTGTCTTTATTTCATTTAATATCCAAATGACCAAAATGCCCTTACTACTAAACTTTCCAAAAATTCCTTCCATGTTCTAATTTTGTCCCTGAACTTAAAATTGGTCAAATTACCATTTAAGACCTCCTAATTAATATTTCAAAGCAATTTCATACTAAAAACTTCTAGAATGCAAGTTTTGCAACTTATTCGATTTAGTCCCTAACCTAAAACAATCAGGTATGAGTTAGTTAATCACCTATCTGAAAACAAGGTAAGTTGGTCATTTAATATGTGGTCCAAATAATACAAGTTATGAATGTAAACATATGTGCAATTGGTGGTATATTCGGCCATATAATATAAATATGTATGTGATTGTTATACTCTGATTTATGAATATATGCATATAAGTGTATATGTACTTGTTATGATAAAGATATTTTGGCTTGGAAATTGAATGGTAGTTTGTTAATGTATATATATGTTCACTCGGCCATGAATAATTTATATATGAAAGTATATATAATACATAAAGTTGTAAGCTTAAGATTTAAAGTGATTATGATAGTATAATTTGGTTTAGTTTAAATGAATTGATTATGTCAATTAGTTGTTTATTTGCTTATGACTTACTAAGCTTAAATAGTTTACTGTGTGTGTTCTTGTTTACCTCTGTTTTATAGATTTTGGATTCAAGTTACGAGCTCGGGGATTGTCAGCAAAGTCTATCACACTATCGACTGTTTTCGATATTTTTATAAGTGAACTTTCGAATCTATGGCATGTATAGCCTGGATTATACTTTTGAAATGTTGGATTTTGGTTTATGTATAATTTAAGCCATGCAAAAATGGTTTAACTTCTATGCTTGAATTCGGTTATGTTTGATTATGGTTTAAGTTCATTTTGGTTATAATGCTATGTGCCATGGATGAATGGTATTTGTGATATGTGTTTTGTGCATTGAAGTTGGTTGATGATTTTAGATGTGGTTTGAGTGAATTGGCTAAGATATATATATAATAGTATGAATTATGTTTGTTATGTTACCTTTGGTTAATATGATTTGATTATGTTTTAAATGTGTTATTAATGGTTTAAAATTAGTTGATGAGTATATTTGAATAAATGTTGAAATGAGATAATGAATATATTTGATTAATAGTTCGGCATTTGTATATATTTACATTCTTGCATATGATGCATTAGTTTGACATATATATTACTTCAAAGTATATATATATTGAGGTGATTGGTCATGTGTTTTGGTAGTGAGTTGAATGATGATTAAATAGAGATAAAAAATTCCGATTGTGGTTTTATATTGATGTATTGGGAATATATTATTTGCATTATAAGTAGTTCAAGTTAATGAGCTCAAAACAAAGAACATATGTGTTTGATATGTTTGTTATATAATTCGATAAAGAAGTTATGCTAGTTTAAATAATTTGATGTGTTTTTATGGCATATTTTATGAGATGGATTGGTATGATTCTTGTGTATATATATATATATTTGGTGATTTAAATTATGACCACTTGAATAGTAAAAAGAAATGTAAAGTTAATATTATAATCAAATGGCCATAAGTAAAATTAAGTATATTCATCAATGATATGAAAATGTATATTTGGTTATATGAGTGTTAATTATGTATGAAATTAGCATGTATTATGGGTTGTATTTTATGTTTAATTAATGGTTCATAGTGGTATACTAAAATGTGTATTATATATTGTATTGAAAATATATTTGTTTTTATTAATTTAAAGTGGTTTGTTAGCATGTATTTGATATATGTATCTAATGTCTTAAGATATGTGCATGAAACTATCATATAATAATCTATGTTATAATTTTTAATTGTTTGGATGTTAAACGAAAAGCACATTTGATTTGTATAATTGAAATTGTATTATCTTAAACATGAATAGTAATGTTTAACTTACTTAAGCTGTGTACGGTTTGCTAATGCCTCATAACCCCACTCCGGCGACGGATACGGGTTAGAGGGTGTTACAACATCCTTGACCATTTAATGACGCATCACTATAAATCACAAACCCTTTCCCTGATTCAGGTTGAACCAGAACTGGTGCTTTAGTTAATAGTACTTTCAACTGTTCGAAACTCTGCTCACATTTTTCAACCAGTCAAATTTCACATCTTTTTGAAGCAGTCGTGTCATCAGTGTTGCAACCATCAAAAATCCTTTCACAAATAATTCAATAATAATCCACTAAACCTAGAAAACTATGAACTTCAGACACATTTCTCGGAGGTTTCCAATCAATAATAGTAAAAATCATACTCGGGTCAATTCTAATACCTTCAGCCAAAACAATATGCCTCAGAAATCCAACCTCTCGAAGCCAAAACTCACATTTGCTGAACTTTGCAAATAATTGCTTATCACGTAGAGTTTGTAACACAACTCTTAAGTGCTCGGTATGTTCAGATTCATCTCACGAATAGATTAGGATATTGTCAATGAATACAACAACAAATCTATCTAAATACAGTCAGAATATCCGGTTCATCAAGTCCATAAAAATTGCAAGAGCATTAGATAATCCGAAAGGCATAACAAGGAATTCATAATGTCCGTACCTCGTTCTAAACATAGTTTTCAACACATCTGACTCTTTAACTCGCAACTGGTAATAACTTGATCTCAAATCAATCTTTGAAAATATTGTAGCCCCTTTCAACTGATCAAATAAATCATCAATCCACGGTAGAAGGTATTTGTTCTTTATAGTCACTTTATTCAGTTGTCTGTAATCGATACACATTCTCATCGTGTTGTCTTTCTTCTTTACAAACAATACCGGTGCACCCTAGGGCGAATAACTCGGTCGTGCAAAACCTCTATCTGTCAATTCTTGCAACTGAGCTTTCAACTCTTTTAATTCTATTGGAGCCATTCTGTACGGAGCTATCGATATCGGTGTTGTTCCTGGTACTATTTCAATACAAAATTCAACCTCTCTGATCGGTGGCAAACCCGGTAATTCTTCTAGAAATACATCTGAAAACTCACAACAATAGGTACATATTTAATCTTTGATTCAGACACCTTTGAATCTAGTACGTATGCAAGATATGCATCAAAGCCCTTTTTCATATATTTCTGAGCTAACATAGACAATATCACAGTAGGTAACTCATTCGAATCATTAGACTCAATCCGAAGAATTTCACTGTTCTGACATTTCAATTTGATAATCTTTCATCTACAATTCACAACTGCATCATGCATAGTCAGCCAGTCTATACCCAGAATCACGTCAAACTCATCGAATGGTAGAAGCATCAAGTCAGCCGGAAAACAGTAACCCCGAGTCATTAAAGGACAATTCTTACAAATTTTATCAACTAAAATAGACTTGCCTAAGGGGTTTGATACTTTAATTACAAACTCTGTAGACTCGATATGTAAACTCTTTTTAAATACTAAATTCATACAAATATATGAATGGGTTGATCCAGGATTTATCAATGCAACTATATTAGTATAAAAAAGAGAAAAAGTATCAGTAATAACGTCTGGCGATAATGCCTCCTCCCATGCACAGATAGTATAAGCTCGGACAGGTACTTGTGCCTCAGATCTCACAACAGAATCTTTCGTAACACCTCAATTACCACTCATATTTCCAATGTTTCGGGGTTGTCTCCCTCTAGTAGCTATATTACTTACTTTCGTCGGTTGATCTCTTTTAGGTATAGACTTTCCTGGATAGTCCCGGAGATAATGACCAAGAGATCCACATTTAAAACAAGCTCCGCTCATTATCCTGCATTCACCGTAATGTCACATATTTTGATACTACTTAGTAGTCGTATTACTTACTTTCGCCAGTTATAGACTTTTTTGGACAGTCCCGAAAATAATGACACAGAGATCCACATTTAAAACAAGCTCCACTCATTATCCTACATTCACCGTAATGTCACTTATTGCAATGCTTACATTCAGGTCCAACATTTCTAACACTACCCACACTAGGAACAGATGTCATCTGAAGTTTAAAGCTGAAATGTCTCGCATCTCAATCTCTGATCGGAATTTCCGTAGAAGCAATAGAACAAGGACGATATTCTCTAGATTTTTTTGATGCTGACTGATATGCTTTTCCCGCAAATCTCTTTCTAAAGTTTCTAGCTTCAGAATCAGCTTTTCTTTTCTCTTTGCTAAGCTCTTCGGTTTTGCAAGCTCTACCAACTAGAACGAAAAACTCTTTCAGCTCAAGAATCCCAACTAATAGTCTAATTTCTTCATGTAATCCATCTTCAAACCTTTTACACATTATATCCTCAGAAGAAACACATTCAGGAGCATACTTGATGAGTCGTACAAATTCTCTTTCGTATTCTGTTACCGATATGCGACCCTATTTTAATTCAAGAAATTCCATTCGTTTCTGATTAATGAACCTTTGGCTAATGTACTTCTTTCTGAATTCAACTTGAAAGAATTCCCAAGTAACTCTTTCTCATGGAACTACGGATATCAAGGTATTCCACCACTGATACGCAGTGTCTTTCAAAAGTGATACAACACATTTTAAACATTCTTCAGGTGTGCAAGACAGTTTATCAAATACCCTAATCGTGTTCTCAAGCCAAAACTCAGCTCTCTCAGGGTCATCATTAAAAGTGGCTTTGAATTCCTCAACCTCGTCTTTCCGTATCTTATCAACAGGTGGTTTATTCAATCACAAAGGATCCATACCTTGAGGAACTACAAGGATAGGTTAGGGAATAGGTGTGGGTGGAGGTTGTTGAGTAGCCAGGTTCGTACAAATGTACTGTGTGAACCACTCGTTCATCAATTGGAAGAAGGCTTCTTTAGCCTGTCCTCTTTGGCTGCCCGTTATAAGTTTAGAATCAAATGGCGGTGTCCCTTGAGTGCGAGCAGGCGTATTACTCTCAACCTCATCAACTACAACTCGATCAGAATCCATTTACTATATAAAAACACATTTGAAAATGTCAGAAGTCATCACACTGTCACAGTTTATATATAAGGCATGTATAGCTAGACTCACATACACTACGTTAGTCCTAGAATCGACTAAATCGTAGCTCTGATACCAATAAATGTAACACCCCTCACCTGTATTCAACGCCGGAACAGGAGTATAGAGCATTATCGGACTTATAACACATATAAGTGTACTTTTCTCATGCATTCAATCAATTCATACAATTATCATTCAATCTCAATCAATTTGTCCCTTATAATAGCCTACAAGGCTTTGAGCATGCTTTAGCAGTAGTTCGGGACTAAACTAATAACTTATAAAACTTTTACGAAACTTTGAAATTTTTTCTCAAAACAGAGGACAGATGCCCATGTGGGCAGGCCATGTGTTTCACACGATCACTAGACACGCCCGTGTCACCGGCTGTGTGAAAACAGGGGGTACATATTGACTTGGGTCACACGGCCAACCACACGCCCGTGTGTCTAGCCTATATGCCCTTCGAAGAGGCCACACATGTCTGTGTGCTAGACCTTGTGCTAGGCCATGCCAAACCTGTAAGGTATATTGACTTATGCAACATAGCCAAGTCACACGCCCGTGTGCTAGGCCGTATACCAATTAGGGGGCATACTGACTTGTACCACTTGGCCAGTCACACGCCTGTGTGTGAGACCGTGTGGAGCATACTGACTTCACTTTAATTTCAACACCAATGGACACACGGCAGTGCAACATGACCGTGTGTCACACACGGCTGAGACACACGCCCGTGTCTCTACTTGTGTGGACAAAATTAGGCTATTTACAAAGCCATTTTGCCACCTAATTTTTACATACCTACACAAGCATAATTTGCAACATTTATAACTCAATAGGCAACCAATTCGCAACATTTCATACACATTTTATACCAATTAGACATAGTATTCAAATACCTAATTAAAATCATGCATTTTACATTCATATACCTATCACATATCAAGACAACATTGCATATTTCTATTCCATCTATTACTTGCCAAAACATACCATATTTGAATACTTATACACAACCAAAACATTATACCAAGTTAAGCCAAATCACATGGCTTTATCTTATACCATAAAATGTACCAAAATCACTAGCTCAAGTAACCATAATTATCATCTTTATAACTAGCCTATACATGCCATATTTACATATATCCATAAGTTCAAATGTACCAATTGGCAACTGTATAGTGTGATACGTAACTCCGACTTATCTGAATCGAGCGAGCTATCGAACCTCTACAAAACATGGAAAAAAAACAGAGTAAGCTTTATAGCTTAGTAAGCCCGTATAATTCAGAATTTAACTTCCCATTTATACATAAACAAACAATTAAACAAAGTATATCAAATTCACTTGCCAAATGCCTATACACAAGCATTCGTCAAAATGTTAGTCTCATAAGTACATATAATCAACCTTTATCTCAATTTCATACATCAATCTATTATATCATACCGATTTCATGTAACATGTATAACATATGTAATAATTCATTCTCATTCATATGATCGACAATTCATTTATATAACCAGGAATTCATTCGTATAACCATTAGAGGATTTATGCCCGTTGAACCTATTAGAACATCAATAGATACATGCGTGATACACACTAAGTGTATTAATCAGTAATCTGTCAATTCATCATCGTATTCGCTCTTTTGAGCTATGATCAGTAAGCTTCTTCTAAGCTGATGAACAGTAAGCTCTATTGAGCTGGAAACAGTAAGCTCTAATGAGCTGAGAACAGTAAGCTCTTAAGAGCTGATATATCAGTAAGCTCATACGAGTTGCAGTGAGTCTGCAACACATACAGGATCTCGACCTAAACGATAACCCTAGTGACATGTCACTCTTATCCTACGAATTCCTACGGTTCAAATGGGGCTCGATAACCATCAAAATATATCAATAAGGCATTCGAATTCGAATATATCATTTACTTAATTACATTACATACATTTCAAGTAATTACAAGTATTTAAAAGTTTGATTCTAATTATACAAGCTTACCTCGTATCATTCGGCTAACAAATATCGGCTAATCGTCAACCTTTTCTTTTCCCCAATCTAGATTCAATCCTTGCTTATCTTGATCTATATATATTTCAAAATTAACACATTCAATATTCGATCTATTCAATTTAGCCCTTAATTCATATTTTGGCAATTTACATGTTTGCCCCTAATGTTTCACACTTTTACAATTTAGTCCCTATCATATAAAATTGCAAATTCATGCAATTAATTATAAACCCATACTTAGCCGAATTTTAATGGAGTCCCTAGTAGCCCATATCCTTTTATTTATTCACACTTTTACCCACATAATTTTACATTTTTACAAATTAATCGCTTTTTAACATTTTTGTTAAAAATCACTTTACAAAACTAGTAAATCTATCAATAAACCTTCATAATCTATCATCAACATCAAATTTCACAAACATTCAACAACGTAACATGTTAAATCTTTAACAATTTTGAAATCTAGGGTACGGGCTAGCTAGAATACGAAGCAACGATCTCAAAAACATAGAAATCATTAAAAATTGAGTCAAAATGACTTACGAATTTAAGCTTGCAAGTGTCGAACCCTAAAACACAACAAGATGCTTTCTTCCTCTTCAAAATTCGGCTAAAAAGAGAAAGATGATCACAAAATTCATGTTGTTTTTAGATGGTCACAAAATTCATTTTGTTTTTATTTAATTAACCTATATTAGCCAAATTACTAAATTACCCTTTAAAAATATTATAAATTAAACCAATTGCCATGCTATCATCATCCACTAACTCTTAAATGACCTATTTACCACTTAAGGACATTTACTTTAATGTTAAATAGCTATTTGAAACTTTTAGCTAATAGAACACAAGTTTTGCACTTTACGCGATTTAGTCCTTTTTACCGAATTAAGCATTCAAACAGTAAAATTTCCTTACAAAAATTTCACACAATAATTATATCATGCTGTAAAATTTAATAAAATAAATATTTTGACTTCAGATTTGTGGTCCCGAAACCATTGTTCCGATTTGACCAAAATCGGGCTGTTACACAAAGGGGTGCAAATCCAAACCTGCCAGGGCTGGGGGCGCACCCGCATGACGTAGGTGACGCAAAATGTCTGGATCAGTCGGGTCTTTCTAGGCCTGCAAATATTTTGGCCCAAAACTTAATCTTATTTTATCTCAGTTGAGCTTATTTGTTTGGAATTAAAAAGAGTTAATGGCTCATTAATTTCAAACGTTAATTTGGGTTTAATGGCTCTTTAATTCACAGACGTTATTGGCTCAATTAGTCAAAATTTCCAAAATTTCTTTCATTTGAATTTTATTTAAAACCAAATAATCTGTAGGAAAATATTTACATTGAATTTTTCCAAAATTTTGAGAGATCTTTTTCCCTATATATTTTTCTAACCATTTTCGGTGATAGACGAAGACAATGCATCAGTTCATTGATCACTGCAGCCGTGCTACTGTCGTGCTCATCTCGTTGTTGTATCCTAAAAGACAGTCAACCAACGTTTCTCCAACATCAAAGGAGCGACCGAATCTGTCTTAAGGAAATTGTGAAAACAGGCCTCAACTACCAGTACGTTTTTCCTATCTACCTACGAATATAATATTTCGATCCAGTCTTTATTTCTATTTTCCAGATTTATATATATATGTATATCTATATTGTTTTGGTTTGATCTTTTGATTTAAATAAACATTTTACATTACTGTTTATTTCACTAATGTGTGTGTAGCATAATCATCTTTATAGAAATTGGCCTTCATTGTTATATAGCGTAGGTTCATATTTAAGATTGTTTTCGAGTTCGAAAGTTATATCCCTTTACCATTTTGTTCATTATCTTTCTTTTATTCCTACCCTTTATCATATTTCGAGTTTGATCCTGTTTAGAACGATCAAACAATTTAAACCATGACTCTAATTTTAATCGCGTACGAGGTTCACGTCAAGCAAGCAAGCAATGATATTAAAAAATAGAATTAATTACCAACCTATCGACTTTTGTAGGGCAATTTTCAAGCATTGCTAGTATCGCCAGTTTGACCATTGGTTCAATTCCAAATACATTGATCTCAATATAAATTATTGAGATATTAAGTAAAATTTTATTCTAATGAAATATTTTAATTATATTATTAAAATTGAAATTTGTTTTTGTTACTTGTTTGTATAAAAATTATAAAAAATTTATTATATAAAATCAATTGTGTTAAATAATTTTATTATAAAATATAACATCTTACAAGTTAAATTTGTTGATTTTAAATAATTAAATAGATTAAATTAATTTTTAACAATTAGAAAAAAATAAAAGAAGTAATAATTGAGCTAAAAACCTAATAATTTGAAGAAGAAAAAAGGAAATGGAAAAAAAGAAAGAAAATATAAATAATTTGATGATTTAGGTCCTGGTTCAAGTTCCTTATCATAATTGCATTATACATATTTAATGATTTAGATAGAAAATTCACTTTTGAATAAAAATAGTAGATCACTAATTAAATAAATATTTAATAATTTAAATTTATTTTCATCAATTCAATAACTAAAATTATTTTAAATCGCATTTAAATATTTCACACAACATCCCTTACATTAGAGAAGTACTTGGAAGCGAAATTCAGTATGGTCTTCTTACATTAAAATAGATGAAGACGAAATAAATTAGGGTTACGGTTTGTTAATAGTTTATTGGAATCCAAAAAGAAATATAAAATCACAGCTTTACACCTAATGTAGATAAATTAGGATATGTTTTTTTAATTACATAACGATGGATTGTTGTACTTTACTTTATGAAACCGTATCAACTTTGATGAGATTGCCCTTTTGGGTTACTTTTTTTTGGCCTGTAAAGATATTTAAAAGCCATGTCTACGTCATCAATGGAGGCACTGAATTGTCTTATAGCATTTTAGATTTTATAATAAAGGTATATTATAATGGGTTGTTATTTAATACATTGCTGATAAAGTTTAACCTTTTAAGCAAATTTAAGAAATTAATATTTTGAAAAATAAAATTAAATAAATAAGAGCTCGGTTGTGGGATTAAAAAATTCAATCCCCAGTAATAATATTTTTAAAAATAAATAAAAATACATTATGTTTTTTAAATTCGCTTGTAGACTTTAAAAATTCTATCATATATCAAATGATAATGCTAATAAAATTTGAGCAAACCACACTAGTAGTCACCCAGCTATTAGTAAACTCCATTTTTAGTCACCTAATTGTTAAAAGTTACAAAATGGTTACTCCGACCACTAGTTTATTTCTTTTTTAGTCACCAATAATAAAAAATTATAAAATGACCGTTCAACTATTCAAATTTATCTTTTTAGTCATCAATTGATAGCATCCTTTAAAATTGGTATAATAGGAATTTTAACTCTAAACATTTATAAATTATATCAATTTAGTCTTGATTCTATAAAATTTAATCCTCAGCATTTTACACATTGTGTACTTTGACCTTTTTTTTTAGCTTTACTTTTTTTTGTGACATTGAGGTTTGTGACATTGAGGGTTAATTCTAAAAGAACGAGAAAAGATTAAAATTATTATATTTGATTTTTTGGTGTTTCCATTTTTTTATATTTTCAATCAAATTTAGCTAATAAAATTATTTTTTTAGCTTTTTAGGTGAAAGAATCACAAAGAAAACCAAGTTTTTAAAAAAGATCAAATTACACTATGTGTAAATGCCGAGGGTTAGATTTTTTAGAATCAAGACTAAATTGACACAAAGTATAAATGTTGAGGGTTAAAGTTGCTATTACGTCAATTTTAAAAGTCACCACCATTAGTCAGCTAATGACCATAAAAGAAATTTACTAATAGTAGGGTGACTAAAAAAGAAATTTACTAATAGTTGAGCGACTATTTTCTAACTTTTCATAGTTGAGTGATCAAAAAAGAAACTTACTAATAGTTGGGTGACTACTAGTGTAGTTTACCCTATATTTTTTACACCTAAACTTGGTAATTAGGTCCACTTTGATACATGTGTTTTTTATATCTACTTTTACACTTGAATTTGACAACTAGGTCATTTTTGTCCTTAAATTTGAAAAATATAAAAGTTTGACGATGTGAACTAATAGATTATGTTACACCATCACTTGAAAATTAAAAAATTATGTAAATTTTCAGGCGATAATATGATATAATCTTGAAGTGTCACATTTAATGTTTTAATAACCAGATTGTTGGTTGAACTAGTCAAATCATTTTTCCTAATTAAATCGGTTAGACCGCTACACAACAATAAGTAAATAAATATTTAAAAAATAGAAATATCTAAAAAATAAAACATAAAATTAAAAATTTGATTAAACCTATTCAACATGTTCAACTGACAATTTTGTCTCAACTTTTAATTTTTACCAATTTCAAGCAATTTCTGATTCTATCGATTCAACCCCTTTGTTCAAACTATTATACCAGTCAATTCTTGGTCCAATCGACTGGTCCGATCCTATTCTAGTAACACAAGTCATCACATTAAATCTTGATAGAATCTAGGTTTAGAGACTGAAATGAATTTGATTGCAAGTTGAGATACCAAAATGGTAAAAAAGTACAAATACTAAAGTGAATTTAATTGCTAATTGTAGGAGCCAAAAATTATATTATCCATATAATAAATAAATAGAATTTATGATTATTTTTAGAAGGGATAAATCTCCAAACTATTTTATTGCGATTCCTACCTTTATGCGTGCCCCGAATAAGAAAATATACCACGTGTGCCTTTTACCATTTTTTTCATGTCTTTATTTCATTTTGTAATTTTCATAATCAATCATGCAAGAATTTAAAAATAAAAAATAAGCATAAACAGTTTTAGAAAATAAATAAACGTAAAAAGGTTATGATTCTTTAAATTTACACCTTTTATATTTTTAAGTTGTAATAGAAAAGATCTTCTAAAAGTTTTAATAATACGTAAAATATTGTTTTAATAATATTTGAAAATTAGTTTTAAAACAAAATTTTAAATTAATTTTTCTTAAAACAATTTAAAAATAAATATTGATACAAAATTAATCAAAGTTTTAAGTTATTTTAATAACTTTACTTTAACAAAATTATATTTTTGAAAAATTATTATGCATTGATTTGTAATTAATTAGCTCCTTATATTTATTTTATCAAATAATTTAAAATTTTATTACATAACAAAAATAATATTTTTAAAATTGAATTGATAGTCGAGTCAATTAAACAATCGATTAAAAATATGACTTGTATGCTTTTTTAAAAGTGTTTTTTTCTATTAATTTTTTCATGTCTTGGAATGAATATACATTTTACAATTTTTCATTTCATTTATACAAGAATTTAAAACTAGAAACAATTATAGAAAATAATTAAATTCAATAAATTTGCCATGGTTGTTTTAATTTACATCTTTTATATATTATTCTTGTAAATTGAATAGGAAAAATTCATTTTATAATCAATTAATTTTATGTAATTATATTTAATATTAAATACTTTTTAATTTAAAAATAATGGATAATATTAAAATTTTGAAAAGAATTATTACAATTCGAATTAAAATTTTTCCAATGATGTTTGAATCGACCGGACTAGTCGATCGTGAATAAACCGAGTTATCGGTTCAGAGAAGGGGATCAAACTAATTGAACTATTAATTGCTAGGGATTGATTGAACCAGTTAAAAAATTTGTTGAATAAATTTTTTTATTTTTTATTTTTAATATGACCCGTGAACTAGTGACTTGACTGGATCGATCATAGGTCCGACTATAAAAATATTATTTTTCATAAAGTAATAAACTTTCAAATTATTTGATAAAATAAAAGTATTTAAAAATATAATTTTGTTAAAGTGAACTTAATAAAATAAGGTAAAACTTTGATTAATTTTGTATCAATTTTTATTTTAGTTTTCTTTTACTTTTAAACTTTTTAGGAAACTAATTTAAAAAATTGTTTTAAAACTATTTTTAAAATTATTAAAACAACATTTAATGTAATAAAACTTTTTAAAGATTCTTTCTTCTATTTTAGCTTTAAAAAAAAAAAAAAAAATCTAAAAGGAAAAGAACACGTGGAATATTTCCCGGGCAGGAATCTGGGGTAGGTGATTTCCCTTCACTTTGAAGGGCCAATAATTATAATTGAAAAAAAGAAGAAGAGAGAAGCGAAATAGAAATACAATTTGAGTGGAAATTAAGTTTGTTTTGTATATCTAATAAAAAAAATTGAAATCAACAAGTATGGAATACAATGTTAAAATATATTATATTTTCAAGGCAAGACAATAGTATCAAAAGGAACAACTATAAATCTAAAATATAAATCATATAAAATGAAGATAAAATATAATAAAAAGGAAAACATTAGTCTTGAATTTGTTTATCCTTCCCTTATATTGGATATGAAAATTAATTTTACATTGTTTATTTTAGTGCATTAGTAGCATATGAATATATGCATTATCATCCCTACTTAATCTTTAATTAAAGTCATAATGATATATTTCGCCTCTAATTTTATAAAATAAAATTATTTTAACTTTTCATTTAATTTTTTTACTTAAAACTTTGTCAAATTACTTAAAATAGATGGAAAAGTTAATTTTGGTTAACTTAACTTTGCTAACACGGCATACATGTGAATTGTCATGTGGATGTCACGTAATTAGCTATTTAATTTTTTAAAATTAAAAATTTTAATATTTTTATTTTAAAATTTAATTAAACATATACATGGACTGTCACATAGATGTCATGCTAGCAAAGTTAACAAACATTAACTTTTTCATCCATTTTAGGTAATTTGACAAATAATACAAATTTAAGGGCTAAAAAATTAAAATTAAATGAAAAATTAAAATAACTTTTTATTATAAAACTGAAAGGTCATATAAATTATTATACTTTAATTAAATTTATTAAGGAATGGCATGAAACAATCCACTATTTATACTTTGGACAATTCACTTTCAATGTATAAATTTATACATTAATAGTATTTTAAAATTAACTTTTATATTATTATTTTGTTTTGTTTTACTTTTCTAATTGTTGTTCTATTGAATTTTGATTAGAATTAAAAGGTTTCAAATTTTCAAATATTTTAAAATTAAGTGACATATATATGTTTTTATTAAATTGTCTTAGTGCCAATTGCATGTTCTAATTGAACCATTATCTGCAATTCACTTTAGACAGTTGTGCAACTTGTCATATATGATAACATGCTTTTGACAGAAAAATCTTGTTTTATTTATATATTACTTTCATAATTTTGAGTAATAATTTTATAGATTAAATCACGTTGAAAAGCAATAAGTAGGGACTTTATTTGAAGACGTTTTGTGATCATGTTTCTATATATGAGGAGATTTTGATTTCATAGAAGTCTATTTCTTGAAGATCTCTACTTATTTGATATTGTACAGAAGTCCTATCAAAGCAAAATTCCAAGGAGACCATGTCCATACTAGTAAAAGATTTATAAGCCTACAATGCTTATTTAATGAAGGCTTGTTTACTTAATTGTGTACAATTTGAAGAGAATACATATCTAGTTCATCTTAGGAACTTGTGTTGAGTGCAAATACCTTTTAAACAAAAATGTTTCATATTCAATTTCTAACTAAACTTTCAAGGGGAAAGTCTTAGTGGGGTGAGTGATATAGTTGATGTATAAGAGTGAGCTTACAACTTGGCTAGTGAGTTGAACTTAAATTACATCTCGTACCGTTGATTGGTAGTAGATTACTCTTTATGCAAGGCCTCACAGATATATAAAATATTTCTGAATTGTGTAATCAATTCTTGTGTCTATCCCTACTTTTATTATTTCAGCAGTTTATCCAATTCCAACTTAACTAACAGCTGACAAGCAACTTAGTATTTACAATTGCTATCAGAGCTAGACATATGACTTACTACGTGAGAGGTCGTGTTGTTCAATTCCTTGGACAAGTTAAACATCTTACTATGCCTATTGGAAAGCCAAGATGATGGCTTTTATCAAGTCTTTAGACGATAAAGCTTGAAGCATTGTGCTTACTGGTTGGGAAATTCTTAAAATTATTTTTATGTTGGAAAAATTATTTATGAAAACAATTCTATTGTACAATAAAAATTTTAAATTTTCATAAAACGAATCATCGTTGTGTTATCTAATACAATAAATTTTACCAAATTTAGCACTTGTGTTTCTGGACTGGCAAGACTTATCGAATTTTAGCTTTATACCAAAAAACCTTCCCTACTATCATCAAATCCTCAGTTGCTAAGTGAGTAAGCTTTTAATCAAACCGAAAATTTATGGAATGTTTTACTTTCTCTATGGTAAATCAAAAACGAAGAACACCAACTCGAGTACTTACAAATTTGGAACTTATTTTGTAGCTAAATAGATTTTTCCAAATTTTGACAAAGTATCAACATATATGTGTTATTATTTTCAGCCACCCATAATCCCTTTATATAGGAAAATCACAAGATTTCTCATGGGACAAGAATAGAGGGAAAATAATATTTTAATAAAAAGTTGTAAAGGGACCCTATAGTATACTTATAGGTGCAATCTAATTTTAAATTAAATTAAAATAAGCTCATATAATTATTCAACTCAATAATAAGTTTTTATTCCTAAATATTATTTATTCATTAATTAAGATTAATTAATTCAATCAAATTATTTTCTCAAACCAGCTTTTAATTTCATCAAATTTATGACAACTTTACCATATTGTAATCTATGAGTGAATAAATTTAATTATCCTATTCAGAAAAATTGCAATGACTAATTAATTTAATTTTCACATTGAACTCAATTATTTAATTACAACTAATTAAATAATAATTCAAAAAATTAAATTAATTTCTAAGTCATTTATTGTTCCTTAAGAAAATGCATTTATTGTGGATAGTAATTCATGTAATTTATTTCTCTCTCATCGTATCCATTCATTTATTATATCAATTCTTTTCAACCCATATATGGTTGTTTTGAGCTAGCGGAAGGACTGATTGAACATATAATTAGAGCTTAAATAATTTGTACTTAAGTTTTAATTTTTCATTTATTAATTATAACACTATTTAAATATGGAGTCAATCTATTAAAAGTACCATGACTGAACTCCTATTATATACCATTACAAAAACAATACAAGTTTATGCTTTGTCCAATGACCTTATCATAAATGTGTTACCCTTATAGGATATCCTTAATCTTTTTTGGGTTATATTTGTTGACCCAATATGATCATGTTTTATCTCATAGTCACAAATTGATCTCTCCAAAATTAAAAATATTATTACTAAAAATTAGTAATAAAAATCATTTGCCCTTGACAAATGACTTGTGACCACGTTCCTTTTTCATAATCCATGCAATTTCAATAAGAAAAGTATCATTTACTCTTTAATCTAGTTATGAATTTCATTTTTATAAGCGAAGTCTTGCTATACATAAGTCATATACCCAACTTATCAGCTTTCACCTTTGACATTGACTGAGTTTAGGCTTTCAATATATTAAAGTATTTGAGTTACATACACATAGTCAATCACTTACTCAGGATTGAGTTAAACCACACTATGGAAATCACAAGTGAGTAAATCCATTATTAATTAAAGTTAGGTCATGTCCAATGTATTGTCAATCTAGACAATTACACCTATATCTCTATCTTTTTAGGAGTAACCTGTTTTAATACCTAAGATAAGATATATCCCAAATTAGACTTGATAGACGACATAATAATTCCTTGAATCAGTTGCTCATTTTAATTCCTCAAACTATGAGCTATTTAAATTACCTACTAATTTAAGATGAATTCTTGGATCATAATCCATCAATATGATACAACTTAGTATTAGTTAAACATTAGGTAATGAATGAGCTAATATTTTCTTTGTTAATTTTTCTTTTCGTGCAAAATCTGACGAGGAAAAAATAAAAATTTAGCTATGGAATTTTATTAACCAATCTGTTTGAAACATTACAAACATTTATGACAAAATAATAGCATTAAGGGCACAAAATCCAAACAATCTTTCACTTTCCCTAATGGATTAAATGAGTCACATTTTGTATTCTCATACCCTCTACATGAAACTCTTAGCCATTAGATTTTTGGAAAATGGATTTGAAAGGTTGTACTTGGATGTGAGTTTGACTACATTTACTATTCTATCTGCTACCACATGGTGATGTATGATATGATACTTGCGATCAATAAGTTTTGTCCTCTTATGATTTATTGTTTCCTTAGTATTAGCTATTATTGCATTGTTTTTACGATACAATGTGATAGCTTTTCCATACTAGGAAAGTCTTCAAGATTTGTTAAGAACTTTTGAAGCTAGATTACTTCGTTCATTTCTTTAGAAGCAACCATATACTCAACTTCAATAGTGGACTTAATAGTACAACTCTACTTGACACTTATTCACATTATGACTCTATTGTCTAAGAAAAAAGCACAGCCCGATATTAATTTCCTTAAATCCCTACATGTTTAGAAGTCCGAATCCACATATTATGGGGTATAAATCTCCTCTAGAATGTACAAGAAAATAATCCCTCTGTAACACCCCATACCCGACCTAGTCATCGGATCCAAATATATGATGTCATATTATATTGCCAAAGTAGCTCAGACTATCTCATAACATAATCATAAAATTTAAATCATAATTATCTTTCAAACCAATTTAATTATCAATTATATTCACAATTAGACATTAATAATGTCTAAGTTTCAAATTCATCATTTTACGGAGTTGTGAAAGGTAAAGTTTTGAGTTAAGACTCGAATCCAAAATCGACTATAAAATTTCAATGTTGTGTCTTAAGATAAGAGACTTCTTATCTTGAGATAAGCCTCATTTTATTTTAGGGATTTTTCTTTGAAGTTAATCTATCCCAAGCACTATAAATTATGTCTTTAGGCATGGTCCCCTATGTCTTGAGACAAATCTCCCCTATTTTCTTATTCTTGTTTTGATGTTTCCTTGTCTCGAGACAAAAGTCACTTTGTCCAATTATCTCGAGACCGATTAGATTGGTCTCGAGGCAAAACCTGATACAACATCCCAAATGGTAAACTTTATTCTTATTGTCTTGAGACATGTTCTTCCTGTCTCGAGACTCTATGGTAATCTAGAACCTAAAATGAACATTTCAAAATATCCTATTTAAACATACTTGAAAATTTCACAATTCAATTAAACCAATTTTAGCATAAGCAAAATACAATCAAATGCCACTGACTCATAACATTCAAAGCACCAATGCTTAACCAAATAATTTGCATAACCAAACACATATAAACTAGCATAACTAGCAAAGAATCAAAGGATGAAATGCAACATATCAAACCTTATAGGCCAGGTACCAAAATACCAAAACATTAACTTAGCAACATGCCCCAAATAGCCTAGGTACATGTCATATTACCAAAATGCATATATACATACAAAAAAGGTGACTAGATGTATTCTGAGCTGAGTTGTTGAGTTCGAAGCTTGACACTTCCAATGTATGTTAGCTCTTGTCCGAAACCTGTGATCTGACACAATTCCTTGTAGGAAATTAAGCTCTTTTCAACACTTAATGAGCTTATATTCAAGTAATTCTATGTATTTTTATGCAGTTTTTATATTTAGTTAGTTTTGCATTTGAATTAAATAAAATGAACTTTTAGTGTTGTTTTATGACCTATTAGGCCAATCCGGGCCTAAGGAAGAACAAACGTATTGGTTAAGTGTGCATGACAATATTGTAGGCCGACAAGTCAGTGCGCTACTCTAGATGTCACAACATTTAGAAGGAATGCCATACACTCAACTTTTAGAGGGGGAGTATACAACCATCGATGTCGTGAAAACTGCCATCCCATGTCACGACACCAAAATTTGAAGCTATCGATGTTGCGAAAAACACCATCCCATGTAATGACACCTAACTTTGAACCAATAGGGAAAGCACACAACGTTCAATGTCGCGACACCAACTATCGAATGTTGCGACATCGATCCAACGAGGCCCATTTGTCAGCCAAGGGTATTTTTCATTTGCACAATCATAATTAACAAGTTTAACAGCTTGTAATTGACCTAATTTGGTCATCTAACATGAACACTATAAATTTTAGCTCTTAGGACTTAATTTGTAATACACAGTTTTGGATGGGCTTTGAATTTGGCAAGTAAATCGAAAGTAACCTAAGTGGCATAGTGTTATCCACCCAATTGTTGTTATTGCAGTCATAAACTAACTAAAAATCTAACTAATACAAGTGTACCTATCAATTAATAGTATAGCTACGGTGAGTAAAGATATCGTTCCTATGGGGACTAAAAGTACTAGTAATTACCATCTTTCTATTATTTAACCGACAATTTGGAGTGATTGATTAAAACTAAAATTAATTAAGTTAATTAACTAAAGAACATGACAAAGAAAAAATTAGGGAAATAATCGATTAACAACCAAGAAGCGAGACAATACCTAGGAAAGAATCCACTTGGACTTTATTTATCATTATCAATCTAAATTATGCAATTTCTTCACTTAGTATCTTGATCCGTAGAAATCCTTAAATTATGCTAACATCTCTTTTTAAGATTAAGAGCAACTGACTCTAGGTTGATTAATTGAAATTTCTTTCTAATTAAAACCGCTATTATCACATTAACAAAATCTATGGATCATCTTATTAGATTTGACTCTAATCCGATAGATTTATGTTGTTCTATTTCTAATATTGCATGCAACTCTACTCAATTATGCTAGATTTACTGTTAAACAGGGTCTATTCCTTCTTTGATTCAAGCACATCAAACATGGATTAATAGTCTAAAACTATTAAAACAAGAATTAAGCATACATAATTGGGAACAAGATCCAAGTATTTTTTACGTAAAAATAGAAATCAAATAACATAATAAATCTTAGGGTTCATCTCCCTGTGTATTTAGAAAATTAATTCCATAAGAAATAAAGAAACTCATAATAAACTTCAAAGAAATCAAAAAGAGATCTTCAATCTTGATAAAAATCTACTTCTGAGTTGGCTCCACTAGTGTTTTTCGAGTTGTTTTCTTCAATATTCTCTGATGGCTTACTCCGCTCTTCTTATCTTTGTCATATTAAGGATCAGAATGCTCGAAAAACCTAAAAAATGCGCTTTCTCGTAGGTTTGGAGTGCAATTTGCGATTTCCACACGGCCGTGTGCCCAAACCGTGTGGAATGGCCCAGCCTGTGTGGCTCCTGAAACTTGCTCCAAATTTTCGATTTTCGCTCGTTTTTTGCTCCTTTTGCTCCCAAATGCTCTCCTAAGTATAAAAACATGAATTTAAAGTATTAAGAGAATAAATTTCACCATTTTAAAATAGAATAATCATCTAAAAACGCATTAAGAATGAGGCTAAAACATGTTACTTTTTGCATTTATCATGTTGTTCTAGCATATAGATCGGACACGTAGTAGGTATTGGATTATTAACTGAAGATTGGTCTCAAAATGTATTTGTAACACCCTATACCCGACCCGATCACCGAGCCCAAATATCAAGATGTCACATCACCATCACACATCATACACATTATAAAATGTCACATTAATAGGCAATCATCCTCTTTATTAGTGTTCTTACAAATTTTTAAGTCAAGCATATATTAATAATTATTAAAACATGTTAAACATACTTCAAACAAACTTATAATATCAATTAAACATGCATTAGAGCCACTTAGCAAAATTCTAAAACAAGTTACGCAGGTATCGATACTGAAACAAAGGTATTGATATTTCTTTTAAATGGTATTGATACCAATTGGAAAATCGATACCAAAATAGCATTCTATTTCTCGTCTAAAAATCAAACCTTAGAATTTATTGGTACCTTTATTAAAGTATCGATTATTTTACCCCAAGTATCGATACCAAATTACAATACTGACTTCTTGCATATCTAAATATCATAGAGGTATCGTTTTTATAACCTGAATATTGATACCTCTGCTCCAGACCACAAAAAATCAATAGTTTAAGGCATATAATCCATTCAAAATAATAACTATTCAACATGCTACTTTTACCTTATCAAATAATCACCAAAACGACCACAATAACAGTTCAATCATCAAAAACATGTCCGAGCAAATAATCAACATAATAAGTTCCAAGTCCATAAATCCTAAGAGCAAATAAGCTATGAAAACATCCAAAAAAATCATGGTAATATTTATGCAATAAATCTACCACATTATTCAATGTCCATTGACCATACATGCAGTTCATGGCACTTCAACATAACAAATATTCAAACCAACACAATACCAATGAAATAATTATAACATCAAAATTGCTAGAGAACTAAACCCATAAAATATCATGGGGACCACAATAATAATTGATCAAATTCTAACCACATTGCCTTATCCCCACAGTTGAAAGAATAATATTAATACCATCTACACAAATACTAAAGCCTAACTTGAATCACTTCCTTGGGATCCCCACACCACTCACATCCAAACACTATATACCTGCAATGGTTAGAGAGAGTGGATGAGCTTAAACAAGCTCAGTGAATGTTAGAATAACCACAAAGTATACACAACATCAAAGGTTAAACAGAGCATACTACAACACATTCACAACCATATTTTAACCAAGTCAATATAACATATTCACGTTTCATTAAACCATAAAACTAGCATATACTCTCACATACGATTACACTCAAATCATATTCAAATAACTCATTTTACAATAATTTATCAAGACTAAACAATGTATACATGCTTTTTACTAACTCACAAGTCTAGCTTATATATTCACTTGTATTAACAAGTTAAATGGTAATGACCCAAACTACAATTACAAACAGAATTTACCAAGAGAACCTACTAACAATTTCATGAAATTTAAATCAACTCATTTAGCATATTATCCACATGTTTATACATCCATCTCACATCGTATTATCACAATATATAAGATCACATTTAAACTATAATTTGACACTTGAGACTATGAAACATAAAAGTGGACTCTATCACCACAAATCAGATACATGGATCTCTAACACACCAAATGACTCATAGAGTTGAGCATATCCCAAAAGTGTAGCATATAGCTAACACCCTCCAACACATCAAACATGTCCCGTTAAATGGAGCTTATCTCACATTCCCTTATGTCTCCAACCTGTTCTAGGGCCTCAATGCCTAAAAACACAATACATATAGGTGAGTACTCACAATCCTATAGCATGCCAAACTATATCCAATGGTTTCAAGAGATCACAAGGCTAAAATACCCACAATTACACATTTTTAATTACTGATTTAATGCACATTATCTCTATTCATATTCATCAATTACATAACAGCTTTTATAAAATGCCTGCTTATCGTATTCACATTTAATTGCACTTTAAGTGCCACAGTAATGCTCATTAAGCCATCACATTTCCAACCACATATGTGTGCATTAAAATCAGTATATCATATATCACATACAAGTATTTTCACATATTACTATCATAATAATATCACATTCCACAATTCAACACAAAATACTTACAAAAATTTTGCTCACTTTTGCTACATATTTGAATTATTAACATATCATTATCACTGTCATTTTACATGTATATAATGGCCATAACACAACACAATTCATAATAGTCATCACACATGTCCCATATCACAATCTCATATCATAATAATTAATCCACAATTTTTCACACAATCACATATTTGCCAAAATAAAGCAAGGGAAATAGAAAGCTTACACTCGAAACTTAGGATAGGGGTTTAGGCTATTCTTAAGCTCCCAATTAACATTATGAATCGTGTCTACAAGTAGTGATTCCAAACATTCACCGATCACGCTTTCGCCTAATTGCCAAAATCTTAAACTAGTTTTTCCTTGCCTTTCGCCTTGCTCATAGAAGTCTCCAACGGTTTCGATGCTTCACACATAATAACCACACAATATGAACCATAAATTAGCAACCAAAGATTCACCTAAAAAAATAAGAAACACAAGCTTAAGCTATATTCTTTGGTAATCGAAACCTTTGACATAACAAACTTGAATTTCAGTTATCTTAGTCTATACTTAATCTTTTTGCCTAAAATTGATTCCGTTCATCTAATTATTCTCCTACGACTGATTCTCAACCTTTAAACTACTTAAAACTGCCCAATTCCTGATATCAAAAGTTTCGACATGTTTATGATAATTTTCACGAAAATTCATTAAATCCTTAGAAATCCTTATTATGACAATTTTTATGGAAATTCATTAAATCCTTAAAAATCGTTAACAAAATTTAAAGTAAGTTTAGAAACCTTATAATCACATCAAAACTAATTGAAAAACACTTTGAACCCACGTTTTTATTCAACATCTTGAAATCCACCATTAACAACCCAATTTTTGACTTTTTTTTAAAACATGCGTTTTAACTGCTAAAAACTCAATTTAAAGGATCAAATAACATAAAAAATGAATAAGGAATCAAATAATTACCTTAGTTGACAATAAATGGAACATTTGACCAAAAACCCAAAAAAAACCCAAAAACTCAACAATGGAGAAATCTATGGTGTTTTGAGTGTTTTTCTTGAAATATTATGGAGGTTTATTGATTGGATGATGATAAGAATCAAAGGAATTAATTTTGAGAATCAAAATTGAATGAGAGGAGCTTTGGAATGAAATGGATGGTAAAACAAAAATATGGAGAAGAGACTAACGTGGGTTTTATAAAAAAGAACGGGGAAAATAGGGTGAAAAATTAAAATTTGGTTTAGTTACCTTCTAAAAACTTATAATTTAGATCCTTTCACAAATCAGTCCTTATTTCAAAATTGAAAGTCTTTTGAACATTATTTTTAAAAATTATTTTAATTTCCAACATGAAATAGACAAAATCATTTTCGAATACCATGCTAACGAAATTCCCAAGCTCACTAGAGCTAAAATCTTCATTTTACTCTCAATACTTCTAAGCCCAATTTTAAGGTGTGACAATATTAAATTGGCAATTTGTTGGGACCCTGATTGAGGATTTTGAAAGCCCTGATCAATTGGTAGGGTATTGACATGAGTTTGAGGGGGGAAACCTTAGTTGGGGGAGAATACTGATAATACTATTAAAAAAGGTTATAATGTGTCTTTTTGTAAGGGTTATTGGATGTTTGTTGGTATGAATTATTGAAGGTTTACTGATAGGGTTTTGATGTGTTTGCATTCATTCTTGTGTTGTATTTGTCTAGGTTGAAGGTACGTCTCTCTATAGATTTTTTATCATTATTAGGGTTGAGCTCATTAGAAAAGGAAACACTAGAACTCGTGCTGGCCATTTTCATCCATACTCACTGTACAAAATTGTTAACTAGTGAGATTAATAAGGAAGAGGAGATGGAGGTTATGATAATGGTTTACCCTTGGTTGGGGCAGAGAGCCACTAAATGGCGAGTCTGATAATATTGATTGTGGAGATAAGTTTTTGTAGAAGAAGGATAAGGAGGAAAGAGAGATGTTTTATGTGCTTTAGTCCTCTTCTCATATGATATAATGAGTTAATATATAGGGAAAAAGGATGCCCATGTGTCCTAAACTCACTGGCAGTGGAGTTATACCTTGTTGCCTTGTAATGGCGGTGATGTGATGTCCTAAGATGGTTAGGTAATCAATAATCTTAAGATCTCACATACATTTAAGAAGGTGGAATCCAGGAAGGTTTGCTAGTCTATTGGAGTTCAAGGTTTTCTTGATTAGAGATTAGCTCGGTGTGGACACGTCGACTTGTGATTTTCTTAATTGATGTCATGTGGGGGAACACATGCAGGAGGTAGAACAAGTTTAAATAATACCATTAGGTTGATAACATTGAATAATAATTTAGAAAAAAATGTAATATATTCTTATGTCACAGTTCATGGATTAAAGCTCGTGACTATTACGCACAGAATCGCTCATAGAGGTCAATTGATCAAATGAGGCTCATTTAACCCATAAGAACTAACTCGATTCATGAAACACATGGAAAAACCTATCTACTTAAAGCCTTGATGGCTTAGTGAAACACTCTAGTAAAACTAGAGTTACCATGGTGAATATTATAAATCTTAAGGGATAACATTGAATATTTTTAAAATCCCTTAGGACTCTCATCTTGTAGATAGGTTTTAATCTTGAACTGTACTATTGGATCTAGGGGAGCTCAACTATAAATAGAGGCCTTCCCCTTTCATTTGTAATCACTCAGTGTATTTCATTCAAAGCTATTGAATATATTTGAGAGCATTTAGTCAAACACCATGTGTGCATTGTTTTCTTGTGGCTTTTATTATTATTATTTCATCCTTTCTTCTCTTAAAACTTTGTTTCCACTTTATTTTGGTGCCTTAAACAATTTGTTTGACATTTCTCACCTTTTCACGGGTAAGGCTCAATTAAGCAGATTTGAAGAAAAGAAATTGCCTAAGGCCACCCAATTTGCTAGACTAAATTTCTAGCCTTGTGATAGTTAGTATCATAGCCAAGGTTTAAAGATGTCTAGTAAGATAGTGAAAGAAGTTGAAGAGTAAGTTGAACCATCAAGGGAAACTTGTGGGAGGGGTAGGACAGCTAGTAGATCTAGTGGCATGTTGTCAAATTTGGAAGGCCGGATGACCGATCTTAAGGAATTTGTGAGTGGTATGAAGGAACACTCAAAGTAATTAAGGGATGCACTGTAGAGTTGGACTCGATGAAAGATTAGCTCAAGGGATATATGGTGGAGGTTCTCAGTTCCAATGTTGATGCGATGCAAAGGGTACTCATATCCACTATGGATAAGCTGATAGTAAGGGATGATGCTTTCTAGGCCATGGTGACAACCTTGAAGGAACATATTGAGAAGCTCAAAAGGGAGCTCGTTATCTACAAAGCTGCTTTGGGTAGTAGGGTGTTGGTTGCTGCACCTAAGCCTAATGTGGATGTCCTCAAACTGAATGACTTTAAAGGAACAAGGTTAATAAGAGGTGTATGTATTTTACTAATGTCACTCTTTTATGGTGGCGTTATATGTCCACAAATGAGAAATAAGGTGGAGCCATAATTGAGACTTGGGAGGAGTTCAAAATGAAATTCAAGTAGTAGTTTTACTTAGAGCATGATGAGGATGAAGCTTGGGTTAAGTTGCATTGGCTTACGCAATAAGACACGGATAGGGAATATGTAAAGTTGTTTAGTGAACTGATGCTCTAGATTTCTTATTTGAGTGAGAAAAATATATTTTTCTCTTTCGTGGATGGTTTGAAACTATGGGATAAGTAACAGTTTCAACGTTGAGGGGTCTAGGATCATACCAAAGCCATGATCATAATGGAGTCATTAATCGAGCTTGTTTCGAGGAAAAAACAAGTTTGAATCTTCCAAGCCCAAGGAGAAGGGCAACGATAGGGGATATAAAAAAGGACAGGTTGAAAATGATAATGGTGGAAATGGTAATAATAGTGGCAATAGGAAACCATGAAATGGGAAATAGAATCCCTAAAAGAAACTGAAAGAAAAGAAGAGTGAAATACAATACCTCCTATGTTGTAGACCACATAAGATATGGGTATATCCAAAGTGATCCAAGTTTGTCGCGATCAATAAGGAAGAGGAAGCAAAGCCTAATAAGGAAATTGTAATAAGTCTTAAATTAATGATACTCAATTTTATGAAAGCAAAGAGCAGAAAGGGTTGATGTTTGTGGTAATCAACATCGTAGGCCGAAAGAGGATTGCTCTAGTTGATACAAGGGTGACAATCTTATTCATGTTTGAAACAGCCGCAGGTATACTTGGTCTCACAGTTTGTTAGACAATTGGGAGGATCAAGACTGTTAATTCCAAAAAGGGCTCGACTGTAGGAGAATCACAAAGAGTTAAGCTGCAAATCAATGGATGGAAAGGCAAGGAAGACATCGAGGTAATTTATTTAGATAATTGCGACTTTGTGTTTGAGCTTGAATTTCTTGAACATATTAATGATATTTTGGTTCCTTTTGTTGATTGTATGTGTATTATGGATACTTAATAAAAGCAATGTGTTGTTTCCATAAGCCAAGACATGAGAGGTGAATCCAAGACACTTTCAGCAATCTAGCTAGCCAAGGGTGTTTCGTAGGGTGAGAACATTCATTTGGTAGATTGAAGTGCTAAGGAGACCTTGTTGGAAATACTAACGGTACAACATATTGACATGAAACCTGTTGAGTTATCAATGTGGATACCACCTATTAGAGAAGTGGGTTGTGCATCAAACTTCATAGAGAAAGAAGTGATGCACACTAGGTAATTAAATAGAATAAATGTTGTGAGTGAGGTACATCTCAAGCACTTTTATAATGTTTTTCATTATAACTTACCATTAGCTTTGTAACACCCCTAACCTATATCCGTCGCCGGAACAAGGTTACAGAGTGTTACTAGAAGTTTCAGAATATTTGCAGATATTTCAAGCAAGTTACTATTCAAATTACAAAATCATTCATAACGTCTCTTAAATGGACCCTCAAGGCCCAATATGAACATTAGAATCAAGTTGGGACTTAATCGGAACCACTAAGAACTTTTCGTGACATTTTAAAAATTTTCCAAGTTACAGGGCTCACAGGCCCGTGTGGTCCAAGGGACACGCCCATGTGACCCTGGGACACGCCCGTGTTGGAGGCCGTGTTCGACCCCATGTAACTCTCTAACTTGTGCACACAGTCGTGCCACACGCCCGTGGGCTAGGCCGTGTAGTTAACTAGTTCATTTCGAATTTAGTGCAGGTTTCACATGGCCAAGACAGACGCCCGTGTTCTAGGTTGTGTAGCACACACGGTTGAGACACATGCCTATGTCTCTGCCTGTGTGCTCAATTCTAAGCATTCTATTTTCTCAAAATTAAGGTGCAGGGGACACACGGTCTAACTACATACCCTTGTACCCAGCCATGTGTCACACATGGTCTAGACACACACCCGTGTGTCTGCCCGTGGGACAAAATAAAGTCATTTCTAGCTTCATTTCTCACCCAAATTCACACCAATGACCTACACTTAAACTCATATCCATAAACCAACCAATTCAAGCATTTAAATTTAGCAATTTCCATCATTCATCATGGCATATCTTTTCATGCATACATGTCTACAATCATACCTTAGTTCAATCCATGTATTAAACATGATTTGATCAACTACTTAACATATATGTAGCTACCATAATTTGACATTACAAGTATATTTAAACAAAAAATTACTAGCCATTCCAATGGCTAGATTACAAGCATCATTTACATTTACATGCCAATATGACCAATATATCCTATACATGCCATTACAACCATAATTGATTTACTATATTTTACCAACATGGGCCAATGGATAGTGTGAGTAATCTCCGCCGAGCTTCCAATCCAATGAGGTTTTGGTTTACTATAAAATAGGGAAATAAAACTAAGTAAGCATAAAATGCTTAGTTAGTTAGTATAACATGATATTTAACTTACCATTTATTCTATTTTGAGGTAATTATGCAACGCATATTAGATCAATTTGACCTCAAGCCCTACACATATTCTCATTGCCCTTGTTAGTCATATATTCCATAATAACATCAAAACATATTTAGGCTCAACAACAATCAAGTTTCCAGGCACATATGCTTTCCACAACATGTATTCATTTAACAAGTATAAATCATCTCTTTATATTACAAGTATAATTTCATAATAGTTCATTGTGAGTTCTAATTATTTCACGTCAGAACTTTACTCATATATTTGAAAATATCAAGGTCACTAATAATACACTTAAGGTGTACAAGTCTATAATCAAGGATGAACATTCTCATCAAATAATTTTCATGTACAAATATCATCATCTCATACTTTCATATATCACTTGTCATGTATCATCATTTTCTTGTATTTCAGACGGGTACGTGTAATAACTCTTTTTATTATTCATATCTTCTCATGTTTGGGTTGTCACCCGTTGAATTTATTTGAAATATTGATGGATACATAGGTAGTACACTCAAGGTGTACAAATCAGGATCCACCAATTCATATTCAATGGTACCCATAAGGCACTATTTCAAAGAGTCATTTTCGAGCCACACATGTATACAACAAGATTACCAGTCCAGGCTGAATCCTTTTTATGACATATGCCCTAAGGAGCTTGATCTGGATTACCTGTTCGGGCTAAATCCAATTCATAACATATGCTCGAGAGGACTTATATCAAGATTACCCGTTCGGACTAAATCCTTTCTGTAATGAGGTCAATAGGATTACCCGTCCGAGCTAAATCCCATCAGCAACAAATGCAGGACCTCATTCATTTCAGGAAATCACATATCCATTTATTCAACCTGAATTTAAACATTTTTCAAGCATTATTGGGCATGGGATTATTTCATACATCCATAACATTCATATAATTCAAGTAAACACATTCCACATTCTTTTCAAGCATAAAAGTAACATTTTTTTTATCATTTATCATTTATCGAGCATTATTTTTGATCGGGCTTTGTCAGATATATTTTCAATGTCATATATATATGATATTTATATAATTCAAAAACACAACATCTAATTCAAGCAAATAAATATACACAATTTAGTTACACGAACTTACCTCGACAAATGTTTGTGTACATAAACTTACTAATCCGACATTTTCCTCTTTTCCTCATTCTAACTCTGAATTTGGTCTATCTAGATCTATACGAGTAAATTTGACATCAATTTATCATATTTTATATTGAAGTGGACTCAATTTTTATCCTAGGAAAAATTACCATTTTGCCCCTGGCTTTTTCATAAATTTCCATTTCGTCCTTAGGCTCGGAAAATAAAATTTATGCAATTTACTCCCTATTCCAAGCCTAACCGAAATTTATATACTACATTTACAACACATACATTTCGAAAATTTCAATATTTTTCATCAATTTTCACCACTTTGCATTTTAGTCCCTAAATCATGTTTTCATCAAAAATCACTTTATAAAAGTTGTTTATCTATCAACAACCTTTTATTTTCTACCATAAATTTCAAATTTTTAGCATATACATCCATGAACCATTTTCCATACTTTGATAACTTCTCAAATTGATCCCCCAAATAGATAGATTAGACTATCCTGGTTTCAAAAATATCAAAATTACTAAAAACAGGGCTTGATTACTTACCCAAATAAGCTTGATAAGTCTTCTTCCTCTCTCTAGGGTTTCCATAGAAATATTTTGGGAAAATGATATGAAATTTTTTTCTTTTTCATTTAATTAAATTGTCATTTAATAACTTTTCATCTTTTCAATTTAGTCCTTAGCCTTTTTTTTATCTTTCCATGGATGAGTCATACCAAAATATCTACATACTTTCTTTAATGGTCTAATTATCATATAAGGACCTTAAGTTTTGAATTCCATAGCTATTTGATCCTTCTAGCTACTAGAATCCAACTTTTGCATTTTATGCGATTTGGTCCTTCCCATAATTAAACACTTAATCGATAAAAATTTCTTATCAAAATTTTCACATGACATGTCTATCATAATATGGACCATATAATAAAATAAAAATAAATTTTATTTTTCGACTCAGATTTGTGGTCCCGAGACCACTGTTTCGATTTCACCAAAATTGGGTTGTTACAAGCTTGGCAAAGATATAGGGTTCCTTTCAAAGTTTTAAAGCAGGTAAGCTATGGGCATACAAACCGAAGTTAGCAACAATACTCAAGGTTAATCCAATGCTCAATATGGGTATGCCTAATCCTGTGGATCAAGGAGATCCCAATCAAGACAATTCACAATGGGGGCAAGTAAGAGTAATGACCTGTTACGATCGAGATGTAAAAAAGAGAGAAATAGTTTGAGGTAGATGAGGGTGGATACATAGGCCAAGGAAAATGTTTCAAGGGTAGAACTACCGAGTAAAGAGACTAGTTGGGAATCAGTTAAGGTCTTATGGGAGTTTCAAGATGAGTTAGACCATTGTCATTATGAGGTCGCGACAAGGGCGTCACAAGAATGGATGGGGGAGAATGTCACAGATCGCTGATCAAAGCCCATGATCATTGCGCACAAAATTACCCGTGGAGGTCAACTGATCAAATGTGGCTCATTTAACCCACAAGAACTAGCCCAATTCATGTAACACATGGAGAAACCCATCTACTTAAAGCCTTATTTGCCCAATGAAACACTCCAGTAAAACTGAAGTTACCATGGTGAATATTGTAAACCCTAAGGGATAAGATTGTATAGTGTTTAAATCCATTAGAACTCTTATCTTTAGATAGACTTCAATCTCGACCATCTATGTAATTTAAAATGTATTGTTTGATCTAGAGAGCTCAACTATAAATAGAGGTCTTCCCTCTCATTTATAATCACTTAGTGTATTCCATTCAGAGTTATTGAATATATTTGAGATAATTTACTGAAACACCATGTGTGTATTGCTTTCTCGTGTTTTTTTTTTCTGTTCATTCGTCGCTTCTTTGCTCAAGAGTTTGCTTCCACTTTATTTTGGTGCCATGGAGAATTTCTTTGAGAATTCTTGCCTTTAAGAGAGTAAGGTTGAATTAGGCGAATTTAAAGTAAGGAGTAATCTAAGGACGCACAATTTTTCAGACTAAAGTTCTAACCCCATGACATTTATAGGTAGAAAGGTAGTCGCTACTTGAAGTTATAATCAGAAAAAAGTTTATAAAAAAAAAGTGATCGTACTAAGATATCAAGATTTTTTATGTAGCAAAGAAAATTAACATTCCAAAAGCATGAATAACTTATTTAGATTATGGAAACTAAAATATCTTTGTGTGCATTGGCGATAAAATTGAAGCAAGGATGGCATCGCAAAGAAATAAAATTAAAAAAGGCTTGACTGCAATTAATTTGTGTTTTTTTTTTCCCCTTTAAATGTTGATCTATTGTTAACCTAACATACAATGTCATATTGAAACGAAAAGAGAGTGGAATTACTTTATAAAGACAATGTTCTATTAAAATGTTATACTAATTTAGTGTATTAATTAATTTTCATGTTTTATTTACTTTTTTAATTTGGTCTTATCTATATAATATAAAATATAACTTAACACAAACTTAATTGCTTATAACAACATGTAACACAAAATTATTATTATTAATTATTTAACTGAGTTGATGTCATCAATTAATTGAATATTAATTTAATTAAAAATAATAAAATAACATTATTTTCAATTTTAATATTCATATAAACAGAGGGTATAAATTTTATCTAACACAAAATTTTAAATTTTTTATTAATTATTATTAAAATCTACAATTTTTATTTTTAAAAATATTTATTCTGAATATGTTTTTATACAAATTTTTTATTTTTAAATATGTTTTTACTTGTTTTCATCATGTATTTAATTTTATGAAATAAATTATATAATATATAATTAGAAAATGCATAAATATAGAGTACGGTTATTAATATTAACATCTAATGCTATGTTTGATATGAATACTATTTTTCATTATATTTTAGTATATAAGTTAACAATAAATTAATTTCATTTGGTAATTCCCAAGCACTCACATGATTTGCTTTTGGAGAAGAGAAGGAATCTTTTGCTTATTTTGTATAAAGTCTTGTATTTACAAGAGTTTATACTTATTCTTTAATTTCAAGTTTAAATTTATAATAACTATTTTTTATTTTTATGTTTAACTTTTGTAATAAGACTTTTTCTTGTGTTTTTACATGTAATCAAATGAGGCATTAAATTAATTTTTGTTTAGTTAATAACAAACATCGTAAAGTTTTTGTTTTAGTGGATTCAAGGTATTCACTCAGTTTATTTTAAGGTCTATAAAAATTAATTTTTTTAGGGTTCATGGTTCCACATCCCAACAATGTCGTCTTTAAGGTTTAAAATTGAATTCTTTATCTAAAAGTATAATGTGTCTTACTATTGTATCTAATACTTTTTAGTTATAAAAAAAAGAAATTTTTTTCATGTTCTAGAAATATTTAGATTAAAAATATATTATAATAGAAAGATCTAACTTTGTCTCTTATTTTCATAGAAGAATCCTAACCCCTCAACAGTTTCAAACTAAATCTCTACGTAGCACTGTCTGTCTTTAGATGGTTGTTGGTCGTGGTTTCTTAAATACTATCTTTCATAATTTTATTTTTTTAAATTCCAATCCATATTATAATGGTTTTGTCCATAATTTCATGGTTTTATCTTGTCTATATTTTTCGTGGTTTTTGTCTTGTTCACTTTATTTTCTTTGAAAATAGATGTGATTTTATTTTTAGTTTTTCATTATGTTCTAGTGTATATATGAGATTTGTTAAAATAATGGTGCCACCATAAATATTAGGAACCTTTTTTGAAGGACTTAATCATGATAGTCTTAGTTATGGCGATAGATTTGAGATGATAAGGAGGAAGAGGACAAGCTATCTGAGACTTAGCCTTTTCTACATAAGTGATGCGATAGATCTCTTGGGACTTTTGAAAGTATTTTATTGGTTGATCAATGTTCATTGTCAAGTTAATTTGATTAATGGCAGGGCTAGGATGAATATTTCAACGATTTGATCAAGTTGATGCATCTCTGGTTTGTTTTTGAATTATTCTATTGTTGCAATTACTGTTAGTTTGTCTTTTTCTTCTTTTGAGATTAACTTAGAAGCACGACATTTGTACATTAGTTTATAGTGATTTATTTATCGTTTGTACTATATTCTATGTATTTGTATTATTATCGTTCTTTATTCGTATTAATAATAGTATTTTTTTAAAATTATAAATAAAATTTTTGTTTTCAGTGGAGTATGTGAAATGAGTGTACTAAGCATATAGATATTTACCAATATAATTAACAATGTGAGCGCTTCATCATATGGCAATTAAGTAGTGATAAACTAGTGGGCAAAGCTTTATTTAAACCAATAATTATTCTAAGTTTAAAATATTTGGGTATCCTAAACCTTTTAACAAATAATAAATTAATTAGAAAATTAAAAAAAGGAAAATAAAAAGGAAAGGAAGGAAGGAAGGAAAGAAGGAAAGAACAAAGCCATTGTGGAGGCTACACCTAATCCATAAGCAAAATTCTATGAATGGAAAATAGATAAAAAGATCTTCTTAGATTTTAATTGGAAGTTTGGTGACCTGACCTAATCACGAATTCTTGACTCTCCTTCTCAATGCCCCTTCACAGCTTAAAGAGGATAAAGCTGATCCCAACTTATCCAACTTGGCTCTCTTAACTTTTTTACTGTTTATTTATTGAAATAATTTTTGTTTAATTGCTCTTTTATTCTTTTAATAATAAGATCAGGTGTGTCGTTGGATGACGGGGAATTACTAAAAATAAACTAGAAACAATTCGCTTATTAGTTATACTATAATTTGATTCATTGAAATACTTGTATTTTATTAAAAGTTATTTCAAATCTTACAAAGTTAATTGGACTCGTTGATCATCTTGTATGAATATAAATTGAGTGAGTTCGAGCATATCAATTTGAGTGAGTAACAAACCCTTATGCAAGCTTATTCAAAAATATGCATTTAATTTTATTTTTTTAAATCCTTCTAAGTTATTGTTTAAATAAAAATTATTTTAAAGATATCAATTCTCTAATTAGGAAAGAAAAGATATTGTATTAAACTTAATCAACATAGTATCTATTTGAAGAAGAAGAAAAAAGAGAGAATATAAGATAATGAATTACTTTAAGTTAGGTTGTAGGATACACAAAATCCGAATCGATGCCATATTTAATAGATACCGAGTAAAGAGGCAAGTTGCCAAAGGGCATTACTTTATACTATAAATCGGCCACTTCTTTTGTACATTGGAGTAGAAGCTTCAAGAGAACTTGAACTAATCACTTTTGATTGCTTCTCTATTTCTGTCTGACTTTATAAAAGAAAATATCAAAGGTACCTATTCCAATTACTTCTATTTGTTTGCAGCAGTTATAAGGTATTAGTTGGAGAAATGACATTCAATTGCTGTAATGGTTGCTAGGATTCCATTGATTCCATATGCACTAATTAAAAATGATAGTAGTAGATTCTCTACTATAGTTAGTAGAAAGTTTTTCAACATTTCTTTAAATATTGTAGGCAAATAGGAGTTGATTTTGTGGCTAGAAAGTGATGTTGCAATTATGGGTTCTATGTTCAAAGTTAAAACTCTATAAGTACGTGTTCATTATTTACTAGTAAGCATTTCACATTTCAGAATATTATATAAATACATTATATAAATGTGAGGAAAAAATCATTTTATGAAGTTTAGATAATTTCACTTTATATTTGAATATTTGATCCAACGCAAAAATAGTTCATGTATTCTTATTTCACTTTTACTCTTTATTTATTGAATTATTATTTTGGTTAAGAATTATTTATAATAATTAATGTTGAACAAATTTGTGAGAATTAAAGCAATATAGACGGTAATCAGACATGGTTAAGTGAATAGAATAAAATATAATAAGGATTAATTAATTCATTAACTTGGATGATAGTAGGAATAAGAAATGGTTGAAAAGAGGATAAGTTATTATCCTTCTATATATTTAGGTATGGATGGTGATGATGGTTGGGTGATAAATTTCCTCAGTGGCATTGCTTTTCATATTATTATTATTATTATTATTCACTGTTAAATGGTTTGAAGAAAGAGAAGAGGAAGATCGATATTGTCCACACAATTACAATTTGCAATTTATTTTCCTATTAGTAGTGTTGTTGTATTCTCAAGTGCAATCTTAAGTGGGAGTCCTCCTGTTGCCACTAAGGATGGCTTGTGTTGGCGTCACAGTGTTATGAAGATAGAAGATTCAATCCTCCGAAAACAAAACCATTAAATTAACTTCTTTTTTGGATTCCCTCAACTAACACTTCTGACGCATCTTTCTTTTTTGGGTTTAAAAAAATTATGTTCTCCTATTAGCTACTTTCAAGTGCCAATAATTATAATTGAAAACGAAATCAAAAGAGAACTACAATTTTAGTCCAAGTCATAAATAGGTTTACAAAAGCTCTCATGAAATTTTGGTAACAAATGACGGACTAAAATGTAAATACAATTAAGATAAGGGTTATGTCGCCACATGAAGGATGAATGTCGCAACACTAAGGGCAAAAGCATGATTTCATGACTTCAACTGAGGTGAGTTGCGAACTTTAAAATAGGAACTTGATATCGTGACTTCAATCAGGGAAAATCACGTCCTCAAAGACAGAGGGCTTAATGTCGCAACACTAATAAGAGGATGCCACGACTATGAAAATAGTTTTCCCCAACTTTTTGCATCAATAGCCTAAAACCTACCAAGTACCAAATTATAATGGTCTAAATGACCTAAAACTCAACACATCTCAATTTAGGCATTAAATCAAATACCAAACTACATCCTATGCAGATTTAAACATCTTTGAACATATGATCAAATACATATTCACATTCATTTTAGTCTTATGCATCACATTCTATTAACTGACATGCAAGCAATCTTTAATTACATACATATACAAAATGAGAAAATGTACCATCAAGATAAGCATTAAATTAAATTTAATATTAAAACTATTAAAATAATATTATTTTTGGAATAGTTAATTTGAAATCAACTTATCTGGTAAAGTCCTAATAGTAGTGTAATCCATACACTGCTCAACCATTGAAGAACCACCACCGTCGACCATCCATCGACCATCGGGATGTCACAATTGTAGCCGCCAACACTGTCATATCTGGTGGTGCCATCGCAGATGCGACACCCTGAGCCGGTTCGACTGTTATTGATTTAATCTGAGCCAAAGACGGCTCAATCGATCCAGTCCTGTCACTGGTTTGACTGTTAGCTCGATTTCACTTACCAAACGTAGTTTGACTAGTTTTTGGGTCTTAATCTTAGTTTTGAGTTCTCGGGCCTAAATTTTAATCTCAGGTACAATTTTCAAGTTCAATTACCCATTTGGTCAATTGCCAAACTTGAAAATTAATTTCCAAAAATATCATATTTATTTAATTAGTTTGATTAATTTAATTTTACTTGATCAAAATTAATTTTCCCTACAATCACTTAGATTTTCCAAATTAATTTTCTAAGAAAATTCTTTAATCAAATTCTCTAGTTGAATAATTCTCACGACTACCCAATTTAATTCTACATCAAAAGAATCAACTCAATTAAAATATTCTCAATGTCGTAGAATTTTCTTCTGATTCAAATGCAATTCAATCGAGCTTTTGTTGAGCTAGTGGAGAGACCAATCAGAAAGCCTCATTCTGATAATTCGCAATTTACTTAATCATGGAGTTAGTCTACAAAAAGTACCATGATTGAAAACTCTTTATTGTATACTCTTTACAAAAGTAATTGATCCAACAGCTTTGTCCAATGACCTTTTCATGTGTGTGTTACTTTCATATGATATCCTTAATTTCTTTTAGTTAAATCCGTTCACTCAATACAATCATATTTTATCTCATTGTTACCATTATGTCTTCTTAATGATTAATATGATCACTGTCAACAAATAACTATAATTAATTGCTTGTTTGAGAACAAACAATCTGTGGTCACATTCCATATTTATCAATCCACAAAATGCCAATGAGAGGATATCTTTAACTCTTTAATCGAGTTGTGAATTCCATTGTTGCTAGTAAATTCATGCCATAAACTAGTCATGTACCCAACATGCCAGCTATGGGCTCGACCATTTTTAGAGCATAAGCCTTTACTTATATCAAAGCACTGAGTTACACATGTATGGTCAGTAACTAACATAGGATTGAGGTAAATACACCATGAGCGTCACAAGTGAATTAATTAAAAAATGGATTAAGAATTGATTCAACTTGGGTCCAATCCAATCTATCATTCTTCCAATGAGTACATCTATGTCTATGTAACAACTCAATTTCAGTGAAATCGGAACAGTGGTCTTGGGACCACAAATCTGAGCCAAAAATATAATTTATTTTTATTTTATTATATGATCCATATTATACTAGAAATATCACGTGAAAATTTTGATAAGAAAATTTTATCGATTATGTGCTTAATTACGAGAAGGACTAAATCGCATAAAATGTGAAAGTTGAATTCTAGTAGATAGAAGGATCAAATAGCTATGAAATTCAAAAATTAAGGTCCTTATATGGTAATTAGACCATTAATAAAAAGTATGTACATATTTTTGGATGATTCATCCATGGAAAATGAGAAAAAGGATAGGGAGTAAATTGGAATTTAATTAAATTAGTTAATTACAAAGATGAAAAGAAAATAAAAATCATATTTTCTCATCGTCTTCCCCAAAATAAACATGGAAACCCTAAGAGAGAGAGAAGTAACTTTTATGGCCAAATTGGGTAAGTTTTCTTGTCCCGTTTTTAGTAATTTTGATATTTTTAAAACCGGGATAGCCTAAACTATCTATTTAGGGGATCAATTTGAAAAGTTATCAAGGTAAAAAATTTGGGTCAAGAATGTAAATGCTGGAAATTTGAAATTTATGGTAGAAAATGAAAGATTGATGATAAATAAACAACTTTTACAAAGTAATTTTTCATGAAAACTTGATTTAGGGACAAATGAAAAATGGTGAAAATTCATGGAAAATGCTGAAATTTGTGAAATGTATGTGCTGTAAAAGTTGTATGTATATTTCGGCTAGGCGTGGATAGAGGGTCAGATTTCATGAATTTCATTTTTTGAGCCTAGGGACGAAATTGGAATTTATGGACAAGTTAAGGGCAAAATGGTAATTTTGCCTAGGATGAAAATTTAGTTCACATGAATATAAAATGTGATCAATTGATGTTAAATTTACTCGTATAGATCAGGATAGACCAAATTCAGAGTTAGAATGAGGAATAGAGGAAAAAGTCGAATTAGTGGATTTTTCGTACACGAACAATTGTCGAGGTAAGTTCGTGTAACTGAATTGTATATGTTTTTATGTTTGAATTAAATGTTGTGTTTTAAATTGTATAAATGCCATAAAAATTTGAAATGATCATATACTCGCTAAATCCCGATAAATGAAAGTGCCCGATCAATTATATTGCCCGACAAACGATAAACGATAAAAATGTTAAATTTTATGCTTGAGTTGAATGTGAAATTTGAGTTTCATAAATGCATGAATATATGAGATTGACCACTTGCCTAATAATGCTTGAAAAGTGTTTAAATCCCTGTTGAATAAATGGAAAATCGATGGATACGTGATTTCTCGAAATGAATGAGGTCCTGCATTTGTTGCTGACTGGATTTAGCTCGAACGAGTAATACTATTGACCTCATTTATGAAAGGATTTAGCCTAGATGGGTAATCCTGATATAAGTCCTCTCAAGCATATGGTATGGATTGGATTAGCCTAGACGAGTAATCCAGATCAAGCTCTTTAGAGCATATGACATAAAGAGGATTTAGCTTAGACATGTAATCCTGTTGTATACATATGTAGCTCGAGAGTGTACTCTCTGAAAATTGTACCTTAAGGGTACTGTTGGACATGAATTGACGGATTTTGATTTGTACACCTTGGGTGTACTACCTGTGTATCCATCAATATTTCAAATAAATTCAACGGGTAAAGTTCTGACAAGGGAAAAGATGGATTTAAAACAATTGATATGGAATGATAAATATGATATAAAATGTTACATGAAAAGAATATTACATGAAATACAAGAAGATGATATTTTCATATGGAAATTACTTGATGAGAATGTTCATCCTTGATCATAGACCCATACACCTTGAATGTACTACTACTTGTGTGACCTTGATACTCGAATAAAATGAGTGAAGTCCTGACATGGAATGATCTAAACTCGAAACGAACTACTATGAAGCTATACTTGTAATAATAAGAGATAGTCTAAACATGTTAAATGAATACATGTTGTGGAAAAGCATATGTGCATGGGAACTTGATTGTTGTTGATCCCATACATGTCTTGATGTTACTATAGAATATATGACTAACAATGGCAATGAGGATATGTGTAGGGCTTCAGATCAAAGTGGTTGAATATTCCTTACTTAGTTACCTCAAATAGGATGAATGGTAAGTTAAGTACCATGTTATACGAACTTACTAAGCATTTTATGCCTACTCTGTTTTGTTTTTCCTTGTTTTAGAGTAAATCGAAAGCTCGTTGAATTGGAAGCTTGGCGGAGATCACTCACACTATCCATTATGGTAACTCAATTATGGTTGTAATGGCATGTATAGGTTATGTTGGCCATCATGGCATTAAAATGTAAATGATTATTGTAATCTAGCCATTGGAATGGCTAGTGATTATTATGTTTTGGTACATGTATATATGTATATAAGTTCATGTTACGGTGATAACATAGGTACTTTATATTGTTTGATTAAGGAAGGGGAAACAAGTATGCTTATTAAAGAGTAAGATTGTAAATATGAATGCTTATGATGATATATCATGTTGAATGATAGAGTTTGCTTATCTTGAATGCTTGAAATGATTGGTATTTGTATGTGTGATTCAAGTGCATGTCATTGGTAAAATTTTGGGTGAGAAATAAAGCTAGAAATGGTTTTATTTTGTCCACACGGGTAGACACACGGGCGTGTGTCTAGACCGTGTGTGACATACGGCTTGGTAACATGGGCATCTGGTTAGGCCCTGTGTTTCCTGCACCTTAATTTTGAGAAACAAAATGCTCAGAATTGGGCACACGGGTGTGTGTCTCAGCCGTGTTTGCCACACGGCCTAGAACAGGACCGTGTGTCTTGCCCCTGTGAAACCTGCACCTAATTCGAATTGAATAAATTAACCACACAGTCTAACACACGAGCATGCAGTATAGCCGTATGTGTAAGTCAGAGAGTTACACAGGGTCAAACATGACCTTTAACACGAGAGTGTTCCTTGGACCATACAGGCATGTGAGCCCTGCACCTTGGAAAATTTTTGAAAAGTCACAGAAAACTCTTAGAGGTCTCAATTAAGTCCTGAATCATTTCTAAAGCTCGTATTGGGCCTCGAGGATCCATTTAATGGATGTTTCAAATAATCTCAGTTAATGAATAGTGATCAACATGAAGTGCTTGTAAATGTTTTGAAATTTTTTTATAATGCTCTGTAACTCTGTGCTAGCGACAGATACGGGTTAGGGGTGTTACAGTCTCTACCCGTGGAGTCAACTACTTTGATAGACAAGACTAGCCATCTCCACGATAAAAATTGTAGACGACATAATAGATAAATATGAAATAAACTTTATTTATATATTCATCATTCAAATACATAGAAAATAATTACATGTTTACTACAATATCGACACATTTCCCAATAATGTCCCACTTGCCCTAGTGAAGTAAATATGTCATATTTTGCATTTCCATATCCTCAACGTATTTGTTAAAACTCCTAGCTATAAGAGCCTTAGTAAACAAATCTACAAGCTTACATTTAGAAACTACTTTCACCACATCTACTATTCTTTCAGCTAGACAGATATCTGAACGTGTACAAAGTTTGGCATACATAAGGCTTCCAACTGCCGAAGCATATGAAACCTTACTCATATGCTCTTTTTCTTCTGTTGTCTTAGGATAGTCCTCCAAAGAAAGATAAAACCCGACGCAGTTGGTTGAGAGCTTGGCTTCGCATTGGTCATTATAAACCGTTCTAGCACCTTATCAATGTGTGAAGCTTATAATAGAGCTATTGTTTATTCTTTTGATCTCTAATGATTCAAATTCCAATAATATAACTAGCTTAACCCAAGTCCTTTATGCTAAACTATTGAGCTAACCACAATTTAACCAATGGCAATTCTCCTACATCATTTCCGATAAGTAGAATATCACCAACATACAAAACAAGGAAGACTACCTTTTTTGTCTTTTATACGCTTATAACCACAAGGTTCATTAGTGTTTTCCTCAAACCCAAAAGTCTTGATCATTTGATCAAATCTTTTATTCCATTAACAGGAGGCCTACTTAATTTTGTAAATGGATTTTAGCAGTTTTCAAGCTTTCTGCTCATTTCCTTTAAAAACATAGCTAATGGATTGAGCCATGTAAATGGTCTTATCAAGATAGCCATTCAAGAATGTTATCTTGACATCCATTTTCTAGATCTCGTAATTGAGAGCAGTGGCAATGGATAAGAGTATGCATGTAGACTTGAGCATGGCTATCAGAGAGAAGGTCTCCTCGTAATCGTTACCTTCTTTCTGTATGTATCCTTTCCCTACAATTTTAGCTTTATGTGTTTCCACTTTCCCTTCTGTATTTCTATTCTTTTTGTAGATCCACTTACACCCTATGGGTTTATTCCAACTAGTAAATCTATAAGTTCCCACATCATATTGGATTCCATAGAATCCATCTCGGCACCTATGACCTATTTGTAGAGCATGAAATCAACATCCTACATAGCCTCATCATAAGTGAGTGGATGATCATCCTCATGATTGACTTCTGTCTTATAAATACTACATTTTAGATGAAGAAGTTTGGTTTCTTAGAAATTCTGCCACTACGACAAATTCCTCTATGTTGTTAACCGTTTGTAGGTCTTTCCATAACTTTCTCGAGAACTAAACTTGATGATTGTTCTACAACTCCCGAAAATTCCTTGAGTACCACTTTACTTCAAGGCTTAAAGTTATCCATGTAGCTTTCCTCGAGGAAAGTATGATGAGTAGAAACTTTAATTATATTATCTTTCAGATTGCAAATAATCCATCCATTTTCCTTTTGAATATCCAACTAACATGCACAATTTTGTTCGTGCACCCAACTTATTTGCATCATTATCCAGAACATGTGTTAGACAACCTCATATTCTAAAGTGATTTAGAGCGGGTTTATTTCCAGGCCACAGTTCATAATGTGTCATACAAGTAGACTTAGTTGGCACATTATTCAGAATATAGCAAGTCATTTGTATCGCATATCCCTAGAAGAAAGTAGGGTGTTGTGAATAGCTTAACATTGAACGAACCATGTCAAGCAAGGTTCTATTCTTTCTCCCAACTATGCCATTCTGTTGTGGAGTGTCTGACATAATCAATTGGGATAAAATCTAAATCTCTATGAGGAATCCTAAGAAATCGTCAGACAAGTATTCCCCACCTCGGTCAGATCGAAAATTTTTTATGGATAGATCTAATTGCTTTTCCTCTTCCTGACAAAACTCTTGAAACTAATTAAAGTTTTTGCTTTCGCGGTGCATTAGATATGCATATCCATATTGAGAATAGTCATCGATAAAAGTCACATAATAATCAAAACCTCTTCGGGCACTGATGCTCATGGGACCATATACATCGTTGTGCATTAGGTCTAAGGGCTGGTTGGCCCTTGTACCATTCGTATTAAAAGACCTCTTAGTCATTTTACCTTTTAAGTAAGATTCATATTGTGGAAGACTAACTTCCTTAAGCATACTTAATGGATCATCTTTTGTAACAACTCTAACTTGTATCCATCATCGAAATAGGGTTACAAAGCATTACCATAAATACACAACTTAAATTATTCATTTTCAAACATTTCATATATCATATCATAGCTCATTCAAACACATACATATCGTGAGGCCTTAGAAACACTTTAAAAATGATTCGAGACTAATTTAGGAAATTTTGAAACAATTCATATTGCAGAAGTCACATTATCGTGGGGCCAGGCCACATGACTCACACGGTTGAGACACACGCCCGTGTCGCAGGCCGTATGGACATTCGAAGTAGGAACACACGATCGTGGCCTAGCCCATGCCCGTGCCCGTGTAGCTCTCTGACTTGGGTCACACGGCCAAGCCACACGCTCGTGTGTCAGGCCGTGTAACTCTTGAAATGGCCTCACACGCCCTTGAGCCAGGCTGTGTGCTAGGCCGTGTAACTACCTAACTTGCCACCCTTTGAAACCTATAGGGGATACACGGCCATGTCACATGACACATGGCTAAGACACATGCCCGTGTCTTTAGCCACATGGACAAGAAAATGGCTAAAATCAAGCCGTTTCTTTCACCCTTTACAAGAATAAACTTAGGCATTTTTGCACACATGATAAAGACTTCTAAACATGCCTAAAACCTATACAAAAAGATCCATACAATAGGCTAATAATCTATACAACCAATATGCCATATAGGTACATCAAACACATACATAAAGCATAAACATGATCACACTTAACTATTCATTAACTAGCTTATCTTTATACCAAAGCATTTACTAATTAACCACAATTCAAACATACCAAATTGGTTAGTCAAAACATACTTTTACTTGTCCATATCCATACCAATCCATAAAGCATCAAAGTGCCAAAAGCACACCAACCAATATACCATATTTATAAACCAAACATATCAACTTAATTCATCAACAAACTAAAACAATCCATAAGTTTTTACTTTCAAAACATTCTATTTGTACCAAAAGATATCTATTCACAAACTTAGAAAATTACTTAATCACATAGTTTAGTAATTCACCGTATTATACCAAAACAACCTATATAGCCATATATACATGCCACAAGCCTACAGAGTACAAGAGCTGCCAAAATCGATGGATAGTGTGAGTCAAAGATTCAATCAGTCCAAAGGTCAGTAATAACGATCTAGAAAATGATACACAAAAACGTATAAGCTTACAAAGATTAGTAAGTACATAGTAAATCTTTTAACTTAACACCAATTGAATGCAACTCTTATTTTACTTGATTGAAATTATCGAAATGTTAACAGGGGCATGTAAGTGTAATCAAGGCTACTTAAGTATGAACAAGGGCACGTATGTGCAATCAAGGGTACCAAAGTACGAACAGGGGCACATGTGCAATCAGGTGTACCGAAGTACAAACAGGGGCACGTATGTGTAATCAGGGGTACCAAAGTACAAACAAGGGCACATATGTGCAATCAGGGGTATTGAAGTACAAATAAGGGCACGTATGTGCAATCAAGGTATAATTTACATAAACATTTAATTACCTATTTATAAAATAAAAATACATATGAAGTTCAATTATACGTTTTCCTCTTTTTTGTAAATTTTGACTTCTTAGCCTTCTTCCTATCCACATGAGGTGGAACTGATGACTTAGTCGATTTCTTTTTTCCCTTAGCTTTCTACTTCCCCTTAGAGGATGAGGGGCCCGCAACTAAGTTTACCCCATATTTCTTCTAAATTGATTTACCACCATTCAACATCAACTCATAGGATTGTAATTCCTTCATGAGTTGTTACACCTCAAAATAGAGAATAGGAGTTTTAGGGCTATTTTAGGAATTTTTGCCTTAGCGTGTTCAAAATTTTGTGACATGATATACAGGTAATATTTTCAATTATGATTTTTAGAAAATTAAATCAATTTCTAAAAATGATTTTTAAATACCTTTAATTTTGAAAATAGGACTGAATTGTCAAATAGTCAAAATTAAGAGTTTTTATGGAACAATTAGACTAGGATTTCAAAATCAATCTAAAAACCCCCTTTTCCAAATAGTTTTCATGTCAACTTCTCCTCCCCTATATAGGTGTTGTCCTTTTGTTTTCCATTTACTCTCCTAATCAATTTTAACTTCTAATTCCTAATCCTCTTCGATTTCTATCACCCTTGAACCTTAAACCACGATAAAAGACCCAGAAAAACACTCAAAAATACAATAGTTATCTCCATTATCAAGCTTTCGAGTTTTCAGGTTTTCGATTAAACACTCCATTTTTTGTCAACTAAGGTAAGAATTCATCTTCCTATTAGTTTTAAATGTTATTTAGTTTTTAAAAGCAAGTTTTTAGCCATTAAATCGCATGTTTTGAATAAATGCCAAAAATTGGGTCGTTAATGGTGAATTTCAAGATTTTGCATAAAAACATGGTTTCAAAATGTTTTTCAACTTGTTTTAACATGATTAGAAGTTTTCTAAACTTACTTTGAAGTTCTGTTAAAGATTTCTTAAATTTTAAAGAAATTTCAGAAAATAGCCATAAAACATGTAAAAAAAGTCAATATATTGAATTGAGTAGTTTTGTGTAGTTTAAAGGTTGGGAAGTAGGTCAATTATAAGATGAACGAAATTGGTTTTAGGTGAAAATATTAAGTATAGATTGATATATTCGAATTTAAAGTTTGCTGTGTTATAAGTTTCGGTTACATGGGAACTTAGTTTAGACTTATGTTTTGTATGCTTGTAATGAGTTCTCAACTGATTTTTGGATGTATTGTTGTGTGAATTTTTATGTTGAAGTTCCAGATTTGATAGAATCTTCTATGAGTAGAGATAAAGGCAAGGAAAAGCTAGTTTGAGCTTTTGGCTTTTCGGCAAAAGTGTAATTTGTAAGTGTTTGGAATAATTGCTTGTAGATGTGATTCAATACGTTATTTGGGAATTTAGTAGTAGCCTAAACCCTTACTATAAATTTTGAGCATAAGATTTCTCATACCTATGTTTATCTCGTGAATTATGTATTTATGTGAATGTGAATATGTGAACTGAGATGAGATGAGATGCTATAACATGTGATATGTTGTTATGATAATTGTTGTAAAAGTGCAAGTGTGTTTATGATATGTATATGTTACATGTTAGTGACAATGTTTTGCTAAAGGTGCAAATATGTAGCAATAGTGCACGGATAAATGGTAAGTGATATGTGTTGTTTTTTGGATATCTTGGCCTTGTGTTCTTGGAACCATTGGATATAGTTGGCATGCCATTGGATTGTGATTACTCACCTATATGTACACTGATTTTGGGCATTAAGGCTTTGGGAGAGGTTGGAGGGATAAGGGAATATGAGATAAGCTCCAATCAATGGGACATAAGAGGGCTAATAAGGAGAGTGTTAGCGTTATGCTTCACTTTTGGGAAATGTTTGACTCTATGAGTCTATGTTGGTGTGTTGGAGATCCATGTATCTGATGAGTGATGATAGAGCTTGTTTTTATGTTTCATAGCTTAAGTGTCAAATTATCTTAAAATGTATATAAGTGTAATGTGATATAAACCTAAATGAGTATGTGGTTGCTATGCCAAATTATCTTAATTTATGAATATGTGTGTATTGTGATGTGTGACATGTGACCATTATGCAATTTATCTATAATGATGCTTTAGAGTATTGTGGTATATGCTTGAATGTTATGTGATTTTACGAGTATTATGACATATGCTTAAACGTCACAAGATTATATGAGTATGGTGATATATGCTTGTATGTTAGGTGACGATATGTGAAAATATGCTCTATACTTAAAAGTGAATATGTTCACCGTGTAAAAGAACTAGAAATTAATGCACGAGTAAGAACATCATAACACTAAAGTTGGAACTTTTAAGTTTGTGCTATATGGTTGTTTCATTAATACTTGATGAACTATTTGCATGGTAGTTGTTCTAGGCATTCGCTAAGCTTGCTAAACTCACCCACTCCCTTCTAAAAATTTCCAGATTTGTTGTGTACCGGTGTGAGCAGTGTGCCTTTCCAAGGGGTGATCCAAGCAAGACCATTTTTGTTATTTATAGGTGCTTATTATTTGGTTATGTTTTGGGAATAAGGTAATCTGGTAGTCTTTGTGCTAATATTGGATATGATATTTTGAGTTTTCTCGATGATTTAATTATTATTAGGACTTTTGGGATTTGTTTTGGATTTGCTTTTGATGTTTGAAATTATTATTATCGTTGTTTCGGTGTTTATTTGATAATGATATGGTAGCATGTTGAACTAGTACGAGTTGGAATAACTTATATGCTTAAAAATATTGTATTTTTGAGGTCTGGAGCAAAGGTATCGATAACCGCATTTTAAAATTGATACATCTGTGTTATAAAACATGTAAAAAGTCAGAATAGAGATTTGGTATCAATACCTTGGCCCAAAATCAATACTTGTGGGCAAAATTATCGATACTTGTTCAGTAGTACTCATATTTTTCGATAGTTGAGTTTTTAATCGAGAAACAAAATGCAAGTTTGGTATCATTTTTCTAGGTGGTATCAATACTACTTAGAGAAAATATCAATACTCTAGTGTTAATATCAATATTATAACACCCTAACTTGTACCCGTCGTCAGAATAGGGTTTCAAAGCATTACCGGAACAACCAAAACATTTTTCAATTCATTCATGCAAATCACTATTCATTAACCGAGATTATTCATAACGTCCCTTAATCGGACCCTTGAGGTCCAATACGAGGAGTAGAATCAAGTCAGGATTTAATCGGGACTTCTAGGAATTTTTCGCAAAATTATAATTTTTTTAAGGTGTAGGGTTCACACGCCCATGTGGTCCAAGGGACACGCCCGTGTGACCCTGGGACATGCCCCTGCTAGAAGCTGTGTTCGACCCCATGTAATTCTTTGACTTGCACACACGATTATGCCACACGCCCGTGTGCTAGGCCATATGGTTAATTAATTTAATTCAAATTAGGTGCAAGTTTCACACGGCCAGGCCACACGCTCGTGTTCCAGGCCTTGTGGCACACACGGTTGAGACACACGCCCATGTTACCAAGCTGTGTGTCACAAATGGTCTAGACACACATCCGTGTGTCTGCCCATGTAGACAAAATAAAGCCATTTCCTAGCTTCATTTCTCACCCAAAATCACCCCAAAACCTGCACATAAAACACTCAACCAATTCCAACCAATTCAAGTATTTAAAGTAAACAATTTCATCATTCAAAAAAGGCATACCATTTCATGCATACATAGTTACCACCTCACCTTATCTTAAATTAAACATTTTCAACATTGGGTCACATGAACTTAGCATAACACATGTGAATATATATATCATAATAGTTTACTAAATCATATTTCATAATAAACCATCACTAGCCATTCCAATGGCTAGGTTACAAAATGACATTTCAAGCCACTATTGGTCAAGTTTCCCTATATATGTCATTACACCAAAATGATTTCACTAAATATACCCAAAATGCTAAGTTGATAGTGTGACGATGCTCCAACGATCTTCCAACCTTCATGAGCTTCTGAGCACTATAAAATAGGAGAAAAATAAAAAGGAGTAAGCATTACATGCTTAGTAAGTTTGTATAACAGAAACTAAACTTACCAATCTTGTTTAATAAATCTAAGTATACATATCATGTTTTCCATCCATTTGGCTAAATTGCGTAAACACATACAATCAATCAAACATGTTAGTCACCAAAATCTTCATATCAATCAGGTAACATTTTTGAGCTCATCAAGCAATGTTCTTTCAAGTCATTATCATTTTATCTCAAGATTTTCATGCCAAGTCAAGAGTTATATGTCTATTGAATTATTGAAATCCCGATGAAGGCTCAAGTAGTACACTCGAGGTGTGCGATTCATTAATCTTTCAATTCTTATCGAGGGTACCCCTTAGGGTAGTTAACAAAGGAAAACACTCTTGAGTCACATCTTGTATAACAGGATTACCAATCTAGGCTAAATCCTTTAAATAACATATGCTCACATGAGCTCGATTAGAGTTACCAGTCTAGGTTAAACCCTAATCATAACGAGTGCTCGAGAGGTATTATATTGGGATTACCCGTCCGAGCTAAATCCTTTATTTAAAAAGGTTATTGGGATTACTCATTCGAGCTAAATCTCGTCTGCAACAAATGCAGGACCATATTAGTTTTGGGAAAGCATATACATTTATTGGAATTCAATATTCAATTGGGACTCAACCCTTTTATTACCATTTCAAGCATGTATAATTTTTCATCATAACATACAAGTAAGGCACATTAACATAAATCACATTACACACAATACAACATTCAATTTACATAATTACATATCCGGTTAAGTTACACGAACTTACCTCGACACTTGTTCGCATAAAAATCTACTAATCCAAAATATTTTCCATTCATCGGTCTAACCTCGAGTTTGTGTTTTTTAGATCTATATAAATGAATTTAATCATTAATTTCATACTTAGACGGACTCAATTTATGTCTTAGGCAAAATTACCATTTTGCCCTTAACTTTTCTAAAAATTTTGATTTTGTCTCTAGGCCCGAAAAATGAAACTTGTACAAATTACTCCCTATTCCAAGCCTAACCAAAGCCCCGTTACAAACTTTCCAGCACATATTTACATAAAATTTTAGAATTTTCATCAAATTTTACAAGTTTACATTTTAGTCCTTAAATTAAGTTTTTATCAAAAATCACCTTGCAAAAGTTGATTATCTATCAATAATATTTCATTTTCTACCATAAATTTCTAATTTCCAGCATAATACATCCATGACCCACATTCATACCTTGATAACTTTTCAAATTAATCCCTCAAATAGAGAGATTAAGCTATCTCGGTTCCAAAAATACCAAAATTACTAAAAACGGGACAAGAGAACTTACCCAATTAGGCCTTCAAAGCTTCTTTTCTCTCTCCTATGGTTTCCATGTGTTTTTAAGGTTGAAGATGAAAAAATAAGATGATATAATTCTATTCATCTTTTTAATTAATCATGTATTTTGGTATTTCTAATTTAGTCCCTTGTCTTTTTCTATAATTCCATGGATAAGTCACCATAAAAAATCTAGATGCTTTTATCAATGGTCTAATTACCACATAAGGGCCGTAATTTTGAATTCCATAACTATTTGATCCTCATAGCTACTAGAATTCAACTTTCACATTTTATGTGATTTAGTCCTTCTCGTAATTAGGCACTAAATCGATAAAAAAATTTATATAAAAATTTTCATACGTCATTTCTACCATATTACGGGCCATATGGTAAAATAAAAATAAAATGTATTTTGGATAGGATTTGTGGTCCCAAAACCATTGTTCCAATTTCACTGAAAAATGGGCTGTTACAGATACCTACAGGCATGTTTTGGGAATTTTGCTAAATAGACCTTATGCATGTTTTAAATTGTTTATAAGATTAATTACTGTAAATTTAGCTGGTAGCCATCTTGAATGATTGATTTAAATACTATACGAACAATAAAATAATGGACGTTTTATTTACAATAAGCTTTATACTTGATGTGTGTGACATGAGACGGTGGTGTGACATCCCGTATTCGGGCTTGGCGACCAGGCCCGGTATAGGGTGTTGTATGAGTTGAGTCTAGGTAAGTGCCTTGTTCCCCAAGATGTAAGCGGCCCTAAAGCCAGTGAACTCCTTGGTCAATGATTTGAACACTATTTCAATCTAAGTGTTCACATCTAGTTTAACCCCATTGTCCTGAGCTACCACAAAGAATCCCATAAGCTTAAACATATGTTCTTTGACCGAAGTGCCAAGTTTCTACTAAGAGTTCGTCAAATTTATAATAGCGGATTGACGAGCCAATGTAACTTGGCCTCTAAGCAAATCCTTCAAAAATGTCATGATCTCTTTAGCAATACGAAATTCTCGTGTTGCTTTTGTAGCACACTACTCATGTTCGCTTTATCCTAAGTCATTTCATGCACCAACTGCATAACTTAGTTAGAGCTCATTAGACACAAATTCCCTAATCAATCGATAAATATCCTACAAGAGTTATTTTATTCAACAAAAACATAAATAATGCATAAATCATAAATTCATTAAAATAACATCAAAATGTTCGATTACAAGCTCCTTAAGTATCGAAAAGAATTCAATTTACCATATTAAATTATGGCAAATCAATTGTTCCAACTACAAGTTGCTTTCCAGTAGTTTTGTCTTACGACGTATGTGGGGCAAGTGGGTTTTTTTTTTGCAATAGGGGATTTTGACTTCACACAATGTCGCATGTCCCCATTCTAAATCGACACTTCAATTTCATTTTTTTTAAAACTAATACACTCTTCTTTGCAATATAGGTGTCATCATGAAACCCACAATGTTTCATGGGATTTGTTTGGCTTTAACCTCTTCCTTGGTAGTGGCCTTTCCACTACTCGTTCCTCATAAGGGTGTGCATAATGTTGGTCAGTATGGGATTGAATGCAATGTACTACTCAAACTTTAAGTAAGAGAGTTTTTTCTCATTTATTTCTTTAAGATTGTTGTTTTTTATGGTCTTGTTATCATTTTCTTAGTTGGATCTATCGATCTTTATGTCTAGTCAAAATGTCTTATCCTTCTCCTTATGTTTATCTTGACAACAAACTTTTCATTAGGTTAGTTCTACCTCTTTTTCTTTGGCATACCCTATAGCCTTCTCGTACAATTGGAAAAGTCTGGTTAGTTGTGCACTTGTTAGTGCATATCGTAAGGTTGTATGTCTTACTTCTAATATAAACGCCTAGATCACCCATTTTTAGATTAGTTCCTTAACTTCCAATGTTGTTATAACACCCCTTACCCATTTCTGATGCCGAGACAGGGTTCGAGGCATTATAGGACTTAAACATAAACATTCATATAAAACCGAGTCATAAAATTTCGTCCAAATTTTAAACTTTTGAATCATATACAAATTGTCCCTTATAAGGGTCTACAAGAAGCGATTCGGGACTAAACTAAGAATTTTCGAAACCTTTTAAACACTTAGAAAATTTTCTTGTTTTGGAGAGTCACACGCCTGTGTGGGTAGGCCGTGTGGTCACACACGTCCATGTGGTACAGGACATGCTCGTATCTTCAGCCCATGTAACTCTCTAACTCTGACATCATCAACAAAATAAGGTTACATGGCCAAGTCACATGCCCGTGTGCTTAGGCCGTGTGGAGAATTCAATTCCAAAAATGAAGTGCAGACTTCACACCGCCTGGGCACTTGCCTATGTCCTAAAACCATGTCCTTCACACGGTGAGACACACAGCCGTGTCTCTTCCCATGTGTTTACTACTAGGCATTCTGTTTTGCAAAATTAGGGTGCAGGGGACAAAATTAGGGCATTTTTCCATATCACAATCATCAAACGTACATGCAAATCATCACACTCATCAACCGCAAACAACCATAACCATATTAAAACATCAACACATTTGCATGCATGCATCGATAAATAGGGTTACAACCTAGAGTAATCAATATGAGCCACGTCTCATGGCCATATACAAAATAATCATGACACTATCATGAGCCAATATATTTGGCTAATCAATATGACACATAACAAAAATGCCAAGTCCCTATACATGCCATACTCAAAATAATAAGGCTAGCTATACCCCAAATTTTCAATTGATAGTGTGGTCGTGCCTCCAGCGTCCTCCGATCCCCAAGCTATCTTGGCGAAACTATAAGAGATGGAAAAGAAAGGGGGTAAGTATAAAGCTTAGTAAGTTCACATACAAATAAAATGCAACTTAAACAAACATAAATCATACATATAACATAACGAACATAATCTTACGTTTTATCAAAACTCATGAACTTATTTCTCATATGTATATACATGTTCTTACCACAAGCTTGTCATATTTCATGTCATTCACCTGAGTTCGATGTACATACTTGTGCCCACTTGCACATAATAACTTACTTACTTGTCTTGATGCAATCATTAATATTGCTTGCTGAGCTTCTTTTGAACTACCAGTCGAACACTCGGAACACTATTGGATACATCAAAAACTTGCACCTAAGAGCTCCATATGTAGCCAATGCTACTCCATATCTCAGACAACATGTTGCTCACTTACGAGCTACTCACAGGACTACTCATACAAGCCGTCAGGTATCTGCAACACATGCTAGACTACCTTGCCATTTAATAGCATATACGAGACCAGTACCCGAATGCCAAAACATGTGTCATACATATCACGAACTCAGACACAACTCAATGATTTTGGATGTCACATATATCATGAACTCAAACACAACTCAATGAGTTCAGATTACATAATTTCTAGTGACATGTCACTTGTATCTTAAACTATTCCTAAGGTTTAAATGGGATTCTTAGAAACCACATTTCTGTCAAACTTGCTCATAATGTCGATTTTGATGCTCATAGCACCAATCACATACTCAAAGAAATTGAAACATAATTCATGATACAATTTAGGCAATAAACACATAATATAACATCACATTAAATATGTATGTACTTACCATACATGCAATATTAAAGTATTTAAATCATGGTATATGTTGCATTATTTGCAAGTGAACTTACCTCAGTATAAAAATGATAGAAACGAGCCTAATCCTCGTAAACCTTATTCTTCTCGCGACCAAGACTTGAATCACGTTTTTCTTGATCTATAATGCCAAATTTAACTTTCTCAATACACACATTACTCGTATCGTCTCATAACATATACTTGGGTAAAATTACCCTTTTACTCATAACTTTTCACTTATATAAACTTTAGTCCCTATGCTCGTAAAATGAAATGCATTATAATATCCTGATTTTCGAGTTTTGTCATGATTCTAGATATTTTGGTAAATTTTTTAAAATTAGGTATTTGGTTGTGAAATTCATAATTGGAGGGTGTAAATAAGCTTATGGAAGGCCCATGTGTTGGCCAAAACCCGGTAGTATTTTTGAATTTTGGAGTAAGAAGTTAGGGGTTTTGGTTAGGTGGTCTTATTAAAAATTGTGGGTAAAATGTATCACAAATGAGCCTCTGGTAAAGTGGCTAAGTGACGCCACTAGGGAGCTAAAAAGGTGGCGTGTAAGTGGTTGGGAGAAGACCTGGGTTCGATTCCCTGTGATGGCAAAGGGGATGTTAATTTTTATGCTTTAAGCAGGCAGGAGTTGTAGCCGAATGGAACTCTGTGGGAGAGAGTTTGAATCAGTCAAACGCATAGATTAAGGAGGGATTAGGGGAGAGATTTTAGGGATTTGAGAGGGAGATAGAGTTAGCCGATTAGAGGGGATTAGGGAGGGGATTTCGGTAGAGGGGTGTTAGGGTAGTATTTTCGGCATTTAGGAATTTAGCTGTGTCGTTTTCTTCTGTAAACCATAGTTTTACTCTTTTCTTCTTTTTTCTTTCTTCTTCTCTAGCCGAACCATCACCCTTCCATCCACTTTTCCATCCTTTTCTTTTCCGAAACCTGTTCACTATTCCCTCCCGTTCATCTACTACTTCTATCTTTACTTTTGTCGAAAAGTCACAAAAGCCGAAACCTGTGGTGCCGATTTCTTATCGATCAGCAACTCTCTATTTTCCTTTACTTTTTGGTGGCTAATCCCTTTATCTTCTGGGCTTTAAACGGATTCAAGAAGAGAAACTGTGGTAGGTATTCGTACTCTTATTGATTTCAATAGTAACTGTTGATAAATGCCGAAACCCCTATAGTTTAGGGAGGTGGCCGACTAGAGATATAAGCCTTATTCGGCTTCTTCATTTGTTTTATGGGTTTTGTGGTGGAGTAGATATGTTGAAGGAGCAGCAAGGCAAGGGGTGTCGATTTGGATAAGCTTGGATCATCGGAGTGACTAACTTTAGATCTAGTCATCAATTTCGGCAAAGGTATGAATTCTAGGGCCATTATGGATGGTGGCTGAATATGTAAGTGTTAATTGGTAGTCTTCGATTTGGTTTAATTATTAACATGATCTAATCTATAAGCGGTTGATTATAGGAGAAATCGTGTAGGAGATCTCGTCAAGGAATATCGCAAATCAGGTGTGTAATGAACCCTCTTTCGTAGCTTAACTCGATAATTGCCGAAAAGCTGAAATGCCGAAATTTTGGCATTTTGAGGACTTGTGAACAAGCGAACACTCATTGGTTAGTTAGATTCACTAATTTGAGGATCGGGATCGTTGGAACAGGTAAGAGCACAATTTTCGGCATCATGGTAAGTTGGGCCTCGAGGGGCTGAATTCGGGCCCAATGGGCTTCCGGGCCCATTTGGGTAAATTTGGTAAAAATTGGAATCTTGTCAGATTGCGTATTAATACTGCTTAGACCGTTAAGGAGAAGGGCCAAATGGGCCTAGATGACTAATTTGGCTATGTAGGGCCCATTAGGGGTTTTGGCCCAATAACTCGATTTCGCTAAGAATGGGCTAAAATCACTATCAAAACACATGAAATTGTTAATAACTGATAATGAACATGGAAAACCCTAATATTTGGTGGAATTACGAAATTACCCTTATAATATGAAAATGACTATTTTACCCCTAGGGTTTAATTATGAATTTGATGCATGAGATTTTGATATACATGATATGTATGATATGCACATGATATGTATGATATACACATGATAAATTCATATACGCATGGGTTGGGCTTTTATATGGATGGAAGAAGTGCAAAAGGGCTATGCCCTAGTTTACCGAAAAGGGCTTTTGCCCTAGTTTATCAAAAAGGGCTTTTGCCCCAGTTATTAAAAGAGGCTAGGCCTCCAGTTATATGAGAAAGCAGCTCTGCTGCCAGTGGAGAGTTTGGTTGGGTGGGTTGAGTTATTCCCCACATGAAGAGCTTGGTTGGTACGGGTGGAGAGTAGCGGTTGGTGGGTTGAGTAGTCTCCCCAAACGGGCTTGCATGCATCCATTAATAGTGCATGTGGTAGTGATTTAGGCCTATGGGCCATATTGTTTCAGTAAAGGCTTCGACCCAGTGATATGAATAATGAAAAGGCTTCGGCCCAGTGATATGAATAATGTAAAGGCTTCGGCCCAGTATATGCTGAGCTTGAATTTGGGCTTAGGCCCAGCGGGCTGATATTGTTTTGGGCTCTGAAAGGGGCTTGTTGCACACTGAGTTTCCAAACTCACCCCTTTCCTTAACCTTGTAGGTGAGCCTTGATTTGGGGACTTGGAGCCAGAGGGGATTCAGAGTGGCCACAGTAATCGCTTTTGGGCTTTTGAAATAAGTGATTGGTTTTCTTTAGTTTACCTTATCTATTATTTATTTTTGGGTTGTAATAAGGCCATTTTAACTTTATTTTCTTTTCTGGGATTATTTTATTTTTAAATAACTTTAAACTGGTTGATAATAATTCAAATGGGCTAGACTTAGGATGCGTTTTCAAAATGATACTTGTTTTCAAAATAACACAACGTCACGATTATTCGATTTATCAAAGGTATCTACTCAAAGAAATTTTAGCTCGTTATAACCAAGTGTGGCAATGGTTGTGGGCATGTCTAGGATTGGATCCAATCGAAGAACTTGGTATTTAAGCAGTTCCAGTGAATACTTTTAGACCGCGGCTTGCAGGGACTATGGTAGGGTGCATATAGGGGAGTACTGGAAACGTACTGGAGCATGTTTTCGTTGTGGGTTAAAGGAGCATAAATTTAGAGAATGTCCTTGGAGAGCAGTTCAGGAACTAGCTGCGGAAGAAAGGGATGTCAAACCACAGCAAGGAGGACCACCACCACAGAGAGGTCGTGGGCAAGGTAGAGGTGGCAATTGAAATGGACGAGGACGTGGGGCACCTGGCAGGGGTGCTGGACATGCTGAAGCTTGACAGCTAGCGTTGGTTTATGCTGCACAACGTCCTGAGGAGGGTAACGCTCCTAATGTTATAATCGGTACGTTCTTCATTCATAGAACACCTTACACTGCTTTGAATGATGTGGGTTCCACTCACTCGTATGTTGCTTGTGATGTATCTGGGGCTTTGGGTCTGCTTCTCGAGGAGACAGTGAGTGGGGTATCGGTGTTAAGCCCTTTAGGACACTCGGTTAAGGTAGATAAACTCTTTAGGGCGGTGCCTTTAGAGACACAAGATAAGATATTTGTAGGAGATTTGATGGAGCTGCCATTTGGGGATTTTGATCTTATCTTGGGAATAGATTGGCTAGCTAAGCATAGGGCGAAATTGGATTGTGCTGCTAAGAGAATGGTACTAAAAACTACTGAAGATGAGGAGATAATGGTCATAGGGGAACGAAGGAATTATTTGTCCAATGTTGTTTCGGCTTTAAGAGCTGAGAAGTTGATTCGGAAAGGTTGTGAGGCGTACTTGGCATTTGTAAGTCAAGTTGAACCTGAGGGGATAACTGTAGAGTCGGTTAGGACCATTAAATAATTTCAAGATGTATTTCCGGAGGAACTTCCTGGATTACCTCCGAACAGAGAAGTCGAGTTCGGAATCATCTTGTTACCTGGAACAGCTCCTGTGTCCATTGCACCTTATAGGATGGCACCAAAGGAGTTGGTAGAATTGAAAGCACAGATTTAGGAACTGTTGGATAGAGGGTTTATAAGACCAAGTGTTTCCGGTAAGCACTCGGTGTTGTTCAGAAGAAGAAAGATGGGACCATGCGAATGTGTATTGACTATCGACAGTTGAATAAACTGACGATCAAGAACAAGTATCCGTTACCAAGAATCGATGATCTGTTTGACCAACTAAGAGGAGCCTCGGTATTTTTTAAGATCGACCTTCGATCAGGATATCATCAGTTGAGAGTCAAAGAAGTGGATATTTTCAAGACGGCATTCAGAACTCGATATGATCATTACGAGTTTCTGGTTATGCCCTTTGGTTTGACTAATGCACCGGCAGCATTCATGGATTTAATGAATCGGGTGTTTCAGCTGTACTTGGATCGGTTTGTGGTTATTTTTATCGATGATATCTTGGTGTATTCGAAAACGGAAGAGAAGCATGATGAGCATCTTCGTGTTGTGCTGCAAGTGCTAAGGGAAAAGCAACTTTATGCAAAGTTTAGTAAGTGTGAGTTTTGGCTGAAGGTGTTTGCTGAGGGAATCAAGGTGGACCCTCGAAAGATTGAGGCAATTTTGGAATGGAAGCCACCAAGGTCAGTAATAGAAATTTGAAGTTTCCTGGGGTTGGCAGGTTATTATCGGAGGTTTGTGGAAGGATTTTTTGTGTTGGCAGCACCGTTAAGTAAACTTATAAGGAAGGGAGCATCATTTGTATGGAAAAATAAGTAGCAAGAGGCTTTTGAGAAGTTAAAGAAGGTTCTGACGGAAGCGCCAGTGCTAATTCAGCTAGAGTCTGGTAAGGATTTCACTGTATACAGCGATGCGTCACATGTAGGTTTGGGCTGCGGGTTGATGCAAGAGGGTAAAGTGGTCACTTATGCTTTATGACAGCTTAAGCCTCACCGGGTAAACTACCCTACGCATGACTTAGAGTTGGCAGAAGTAATTTTTGCGCTTAAAATATGGAGGCACTACTTGTATGGGGAGAGATGCATTATTTATACGGATCACAAGAGTCTTAAGTACTTGTTAACTCAAAAGGAGCTGAATCTTAGACAGCGAAGGTGGATAGAGTTGTTAAAGGACTACGACTGTTCGATTGAGTACCATCCAGGTAGGGCAAATGTCGTGGCTGATGCATTAAGTCGAAGGACTGTGGCAGAATTGAAGGCAATGTTTGCTCGTTTAAGTTTGTATGACGATGGAAGCTTATTGGCAGAGTTACAAGTGAGACCGACTTGGGTGGCACGGATAAAGAAGCAACAGTTGGAGGATGAGTCGTTGGTTTCTTAGTTTTAGCAAGTTGAAAAGGGGGAAAATCCAGATTTTGGGTTAAATAATGATGGGGTTCTTTGTTTTCAAGGAAGAATTTGTATGCCGAAGAACTCTGACTTAAGATTGATGATTTTAAATGAGACACATAATGGACCTTGTGCTATGCATCCAGGAGGGAGTAAGTTGTATCGAGACTTGCGAGAGCTATATTGGTGGCCTGGACTTAAGCGAGAAGTGACCGAATTCATGGGGAAATGTTTGACGTGTCAATAAGTAAAGGCCGACCATCAACTGCCTTCAGGATTGTTACAGCCAGTAAAGATACCACTTTGGAAGTGGGAAAGGGTAACTATGGATTTTGCAAGTGGGTTGCCATTGACACCTTCCAAGAAGGATTCAGTTTGGGTAATTGTTGATAGGCTCACGAAATCTGCCCATTTCATACCTGTCCGAACCGATTACTCATTTCAGAAGCTGGCCAAGTTGTATGTGGCGGAATAGTGCTGTTGCATGGGGTGCCAGTATCGATAATTTCTGATCGAGACCCAAAGTTTACATCTCGATTTTGGCAAAAGTTGTATGAGGCATTGGGAACGCGATTGGATTTCAGTACCGCCTTTCACCCTCAGACGGATGGGCAGCCAAAGAGGGTCATTCAGATTTTAGAAGACATATTGAGAGGTTGTGTTATTGAATTTTGAGGCAGTTGGGAGGACTATTTGCCATTGACGGAGTTCGCGTATAACAACAGTTACCAAGCAAGTATTCAGATGGCTCCTTATGAGGCACTATATGGGCAAAGGTGTCGTTCGCCTACTTGTTGGGCAGAGTTGGGGGAAAGGCAAGTACTTGGTCCAGAGTTGGTAGCAGATACTGAAGACAAAATTAAGGTGATCAGGAATATGTTAAAGGAGGCAGCGGATCGACAAAAGCCTTATGCTGATTTGAAGCGTAAGGATATTGAATATGTTGTAGGGGACATGGTCTTTTTGAAGGTATCGCCTTGGAAGAAGATATTGAGATCTGGTAGGAAAGGCAAGTTGAGTCCACGGTTCATCGGGCCTTATAGAATTAGTAAGCGGATAGGGCCGGTGGTTTATCAGCTAGAGTTACCTCCGGAACTGGATCGTATTCATGACGTTTTTCATGTGTCCATGCTAAGGCGATATCGTTCTGACCCAACTCATATCGTGCCAGTTGCAGAAATCGAAGTACAGTCGGATTTGACCTTCGAAGAAGAACCTGTGCAAATACTTGATCACGACGTCAAGGTGCTGAGAAGGAAGTCAGTCCCATTAGTAAAGGTACTTTAGAGAACCCATGGCAAAGAAGAAGCTACTTGGGAGACCGAGGAAACAATGCGTCAGCAATACCCTCAACTCTTTGGAGCAGGTAAAAATTTCTAGGCCGAAATTTCTTTAAGGAGGGTAGAGTTGTAATATCCTGATTTTCAGGTTTTGTTATGATTCTAGATATTTTGGTAAAGTTTTTTAAAATTAGGTATTTGGTTGTGAAATTCATAATTGGAGGGTGTAAATGGGCTTATGGAAGGCCCATGTGTTGGCCAAAACCCGGTAGTATTTTTGAATTATAGAGTAAGAAGTTAGGGGTTTTGGTTAGGTGGTCTTATTAAAAATTGTGGGTAAAATGTATAACAAATGATCCTCTAATAAAGTGGCTAAGTAACACCATTAGGGAGCTAAAAAGGTGGCGTGTAAGTGGTTGGGGGAAGACCTGGGTTCGATTCCCTGTGATGGCAAAGGGGATGTTAATTTTTATGCTTTGAGCAGGCAGGAGTTGTAGCCGAATGGAACTCTGTGGGAGAGAGTTTGAATTAGTCAAATGCATGGATTAAGGAGGGATAAGGGGAGAGATTTTAGGGATTTGAGAGGGAGTAGAGTTAGCCAATTAGAGGGGATTAGGGAGGGGATTTCGGCAGAGGGGTGTTAGGGTAGTATTTTCGGCATTTAGGAATTTAATTGTGCCGTTTTCTTTTGTAAACCATAGTTTTACTCTTTTCTTCTTTTTTCTTTCTTCTTCTCTAGCCGAACCATCACCCTTCCATCCACTTTTCCTTCTTTTTCTTTTTCGAAACCTATTCACTATTCCCTCCCGTTCATCTACTACTTCTATCTTTACTTTTGCCGAAAAGTAACAAAAGCCGAAACCTATGATGCCGATTTCTTGTTGATCAGCAACTCTCTGTTTTCCTTCACTTTTTGGTGGCTAATCCCTTTATCTTCTAGGCTTTAAATGGATTCAAGAAGAGAAACTGTGGTAGGTATTCGTACTCTTATTGATTTCAATAGTAACTGTTGATAAATGCCGAAACCCCTATAGTTTAGGGAGGTGGCCGACTAGAGATATAAGCCATATTCGGCTTCTTCATTTGTTTTATGGGTTTTGTGGTAGAGTAGATAATATGGAGGAGCAGCAAGGCGTGGGGTGTCGATTTGGATAAGCTTGGATCATCGGAGTGACTAAATCTAAATCTAGTCATCAATTTCGGCAAAGGTATGAATTCTAGGGCCATTATGGATGGTGGCCGAATATGTAAGTGTTAATGGGTAGTCTTCGATTTGGTTTAATTATTAACATGATCTAATCTATAAGCGGTTGATTATAGGAGAAATCGCGTAGGAGATCTCGTCAAGGAATATCGCAAATTAGGTGTGTAACGAACCCTCTTTCGTAGCTTAACTCGATAATTACCGAAAAGCCGAAATGCCAAAATTCTGGCATTTCGAGGACTTGTGAGCAAGCGAATGCTCATTGGTTAGTTAGATTCGCTAAGTTGAGGATCGGGATCGTTGGAACAGGTAAGAGCACGATTTTTCGCATTATGGTAAGTTGGGCCTCGAGGGGCTGAATTCGGGCCCAATGGGCTTTCGGGCCCACTTGGGTAAATTCGGTAAAAATTGGAATCATGTCAGATTGCGCATTAATACGACTTAGACCATTAAGGAGAAGGGCCAAATGGGCCTAGATGACTAATTCGGCTATATAGGGCCCATTAGGGGTTTTTGGCCCAATAACTCGGTTTCGCTAAGAATGGGCTAAAATCGCTGTCAAAACACATGAAATTGTTAGTAACTAATAATGAACATGGAAAACCCTAATATTTGGTAGAATTACGAAATTACCCTTATAATATGAAAATGACTGTTTTACCCCTAGGGTTTAATTATGAATTTGATGTATGAGATTTTGATATACATGATATGTATGATATGCACATGATATGTATGATATGTACATGATAAATTCATATATGCATGGGTTGGGCTTTTATATGGATGGAGGAAGTTCAAAAGGGCTATGCCCCAGTTTACCAAAAAAGGCTTTTGCCCCAGTTTATGAAAAAGGGCTTTTGCCCCAGTTATTAAAAGAGGCTAGGCCTCCAGTTATATGATAAAGCAGCTATGCTGCCAGTGGAGAGTTTGGTTGGGTGGGTTGAGTTATTCCCTACATGGAGAGCTTGTTTGGTACGGGTGGAGAGTAGCGGTTGGTGGTTGAGTAGTCTCCCCAAATGGGCTTGCATACATCCATTAATAGTGCATGTGGTAGTGATTTGGGCCTATGGGCCATATTGTTTCAGTAAAGGCTTCGGCCCAATGACATGAATAATGAAAAGGCTTCGGCCTAGTGATATGAATAATGTAAAGGCTTTGGCCCAGTATATGCTGAGATTGAATTTGGGCTTAGGCCCAGCGGGCTGATATTGTTTTGGGCTCTGAAAGGGGCTTGTTGCACACTGAGTTTCCAAACTCACCCCTTTCCTTAACCTTGCAGGTGAGCCTTGATTTGGGGACTTGGAGCTGGAGGGGATTCAAAGTGGCTACAGTAATCGCTTTTGTGCTTTTGAAATAAGCGATTGGTTTTTTTTAGTTTACCTTATCTATTATTTATTTTTGGGTTGTAATAAGGCCATTTTAACTTTATTTTCTTTTCTGAGATTATTTTATTTTTAAATAACTTTAAACTGGTTGATAATAATTCAAATGGGCTAGACTTAGGATGCGTTTTCAAAATGATACTTGTTTTCAAAATAACACAACGTCACGATTATTTGATTTATCAACGATATCTACTCAAAGAAATTTCAACTCATTATAACCAAGTCTGGCAATGGTTGTGGGCATATCTAGGATTGGATCCAATCGAAGAGCTTGGTATTTAAGCAGCCTTCATGGCTCACCTCCTCTGTTACGGATTCCTACCTGGTGCCCAGCCTCCATTCACTTGGTTAAGCTTAACAAAAGTTGGTTTTTAAAGCGCAAAAATGAAACGTGGATTTTTAACTCCAATGTGGCACGTCAAATTCGGCCGTAACATCTGGGTCGGGTTTGGGGTGTTACATGCATTCACTTTCTTGGTTATCCAAGCCTAGTCGATCCATATTCTACCTTATATAAGCCCATATTTTTCTTTATTTCACATTTCTACTACTCATTTTTACACCTTTTACAAACAAGTCCTTTTTAGGTGTTTTCACTAAAAATCTCTAAGGAAAAGATGTTTATCACACATCAAACATTCATATTCTTCAAGGACTATGTTACACATGGGTCGAATTTCATGCATGAATCTAGCTCAAAATAATGGTAGAAGTGGATAGATCATGCTTCAAGGACTTCAAAAATGCAAAGAACATAAAAAACGGGGCTAGGGAGAACTTACAATCAAGATTGAAAAGTTGAAAACCTTAGCTATGGAACCCTTGTAAAATTCGAATATGGCTTGAAGAAGATGGACAAGATTTTCACTTCATTTTCCCTTTTTATTCTTTTATTTACCAAATGACAAAAATGCCCTTAAGGCCTTTCTTTCAAATTTTTCCTGTTCATGGCCATTTTTGTCCAAATTTTTAGAACTTGGTCTATATGCTATTTAAGGACCTCTAATTAATAATCCAATGTAATTTCATGCTTAAATCTTCTAGAACACAAGTTTTTCAACTTATTCAATTTATTCCCTAAAGTCAAATTGGACATCTTAGGCATAAAATTTATTCATGAAAATTTTACACAAACAGGTAAACATATGATGAACCATCAAATAATCATTTCTATTCCAGATTTTTGGTCTCAAAACCACTGTTCTGACTAGACCCTAATTCAAGATGTTACAATTGTTGCATAAAAACATCTTATATACTCTTCTGGCATCTCTTCTTAATTTTGGGTGATTAGCATCAAGCTTTTAGAAGTTCTTCTAGCAACTCTAAAACTGTCAAAATGTGTCATTAAATTTTCTTTTAGAAGTTATTTCTCAGCCTTTAGTTAAATTTTCCCTATCGTAGTTATTTATCCTTCTTCTCGCTTCTTCCTCTCTCAGTTTTCTTCCCTTTTTTCCATCACAGTGCCGCCTACCGAGCCCTCTTTTCTTGCCTTCCTTCCCTCCTTCATTGATAGTGAATTTTTTATTGATTTTCTCATTTCTGCTGCTTTTATTTTTCATCAATTCTCCAGCCATAGATCTATCCCTTTTAGAACTCAAAATTAGCCTCATTTATTACCACGATGATCTTCATTACCACCCCTTAACATCTCTTGGGTAAGAGACTTTTTTCTGTTTTTCCTTTCTAATTTTTTTGTAAAAGATTCTGTAACACCCCTTACCAGAGTCTGAGGCTAGGACTGGGCACGAGGCATTACTTGACTTAAACTCATGCATACAATCATTTCAAATCATAAAATTTGATTGAATTTAAAACTTTTCAACCTTAGTCTAAAGCTTCTTAATATGGTTCTACGAGGCCCAAATTGAGCTTTTGAAACTATCTAGAATTAATTCGAACACCTTTGACAACTTTAAAAAATGTCACTTAAAACAGGGCACACACCCGTGTGGAAGGGAAACACGCCCGTGTGGTTCACACGGCCTAAGCATAAGGGGACACGTCCGTGCCCCGAGCCTGTGCGAATTAAATTCCAAATTCAAACCTACAGGGGTTTTCACACGGCCTGACACATGCCCGTGTCCATGGCCCATTTCCTCTACATGGCCATGACATGCCCGTGTCTTAGCCGTGTCTAAAAACCTTGACATTCTATTTCAGACATCAGCAAAGATTTAGGGGCACACAGCCAAGGCACATAACATTTCATGGCTTGTCCATGTATACATTTCATAGTTGTTTCTGATGCATGAAAATAAGCATTAACTAATTATCATACAACAATGTGCTCATAACATTTCATAGCTTGTCCATGTATACAATAAATAGACATAAGTACAACTTACTCATCACCATCCAATACAATTCATATGGCATATATTGAACCCACATCTCACACATTTCAATTAGGTACCTATATCACTTACCATATGATCATAACTTTTCTCATTTTGATATAAATCATAAATCTTCTGTTGAACCATTTGAAATATTATCGGATACTCAATAACCCCGACCATGGGATAAGATGCTGATCCCATGTCCCAGACATGGTCTTACACTGGCTAGCACATTAAAGTCGATGCCGTGTCCTAGACAAGTTTTACACTGACTTTCATATATCAAGGCCGATGCCATCTCCTAGACAAGTCTTACACTAGCTTTCATCTATCGGTGTCGATGCCATGTCCCAGACAGGTCTTACACTGACACACAACAAGCTGACACCATGTCCTATACAGGTCTTACACTAGCTTGTATATCCTGAGGCCGATGCATGTCCCAGACATGTCTTACACTAGCTCTCATCTCAATGCCGATGCATGTCCCAGACATGTCTTACACTAGCTCTTATAACGTGGCCGATGCATGTCCCAGATATGTCTACATTGGCTCACATACAACCCAATGTCATGGTACGAATATCCAAGTCTATTCCAAATGTTCAACCAAAAGTCTTTACTACATTAATTTCTCGACATGCATTCTCATAATCACAATCAAATGATTTATGCAATATCAATTCAATCATACATCATAGCAATATAGTTGCATTATTAACATACAACTTACCTCGGATTACAAAATGTAGACGGCTAGACGATTTAATCTACTTGTTTGGCCTTCCCTCGGTCTACGTTCAAATTTTGTATTTCTTGATCTAAAATAATAAGAATTCACTCATTTAATCACTGAATAAATTTATACAATCAAAAACTCACATTTTTGGAAAAATGACCATTTTGTCCCTAAACTTTTACAAAATGACCACTTTACCCCTAGGCTCAAAAATTAATTTTCATCGAATTTCTTCGAATCTTAAGCCTAGTCGAACCCTTTTTACTCTTATTGTGACCCAAAATTCTCATTATTTCACAACATTACTATCCATTTTACAAAATGGTCCTATTAGGGTTTTCATGAGAAGTTCTTTCAAAAAAGTTGTTTACAACACAACTAAGATTCATTTTCTTTCATAAAAACTCAGCAAACATCATAAATCCTTTCATGGAAAATCCCTATACTATCATTCATTTTGCAAAATGGTCCCCCCATTAGCTAGCTCATGCCATAAGGGTTCCAAAAGTACAAAAATTATCAAAAATAACCTTCAAATTGATGGCTTGGCTGAAATTTTAAAGCTCTAAGAACCATTATTTTGCTGAGAATTTTGGTGAAGAAGAAGGGGTGAAAGGGATGATATCATGCTTTTTCTATTTTATTTCTTTTTAGTCAATTTAGCCACCAAATTTTCACCTAACATTGACCTTTCTATCCCTTTGTCTCCTACGGCCGGCCACCTCTCTAAAAAGAGTCTATTTTCCCTTTAAATACCTGCACAATATGATTCATAGTCAATTTACACCTTTAGCTAACAAACAGGACTTTTGCACTTTAGTCCTTTTTCACAATTAAGCTCACCAATGCTAAAATTAGTTCACCAATTTTTTATAGACTAATATAATCATACTATAACACCAAAATAATAATAAAAATAATTCTTCAACCTCAGATTGGTGGTCCCGAAACCACTGTTTCAATTAGGCCTTACCATTCCAAATCTAGAATTTTGGTAACTTTCTCTAATTTAAAAATCAATTTCTAGCCATCAAACTTATCACTCGAGCTGCCCAAAGAAATCCCTAAAACCACCATTGTTGGTAGTGGTTGTCGCCCTTAAGATTCTCTTTTTGGTGGCCGCCAATTTGAGCCTTAAAATTGATTTAAACCAATGATTTTAGCCTTGATTTGCACTAATTTTCAATCCTAAATTAGACTCTTTTCATCCTTAAAACAAGACTTTAAGGTGCTTTTCAAAAAAGCCCTCGTTGTGGCCAATTTTGGTGGCGTGTCGCACCTAGAACTTCCTAAAGGGCTACTATTTTTTTCATACATTTACCACCCTTTTCCAGAAAGTTTTTAATTCTTAATACCTCATTCTAATTGACCTTTGATCTTCTACGTTATAGGAAATTTTGATTTTAGTCGTGTAGCAACTCAGATCTAACAAATCAGGTAGCATAAGTGCGGTTGTTTGTAGGTTAATGGGTAGTATTAATTTTATTGTTAAGGGATGTGTTGGATGGGTAAATTGGGGTTATTTGTTGGTGTTTATCTAATAATTTTTATTATTTTATTGTGTTAGGTGTTGATTTAAATGCCCCGAACCAGTAGCAAAGCCATTTGTCATCTGTGCGAATGTTTCACATCGAATCAATGTAAGTAATCTAGTCAATTTGGATCTAAAAGTTAGTTGTTGTACCACTGATTTGGCTGATCATTTAGAGAGTGTTTTAAAGTTGGTTTGACAACATCTTAACTCGATAAATGGTGTGCTTTTACTAAGGTTCAATTCAGGTCTCAAGTGGGAATTGAGGATTTTGCAAGTAAAGCTACAGTTGTGCGAAATTAAGGTGTAAGTTCTATCCAGTAAGTTTGAGTGTTTAAATTGTATTTCTAGTGGTTAAATTAATGTTTAAGCTTGCTGGTCTGGATTCATTAAATGGAAAAGTAAGTGATTTTAAGGTGCTCGAATCAAGTATGTTTCGAGCCCTAATTAAATGGCAAGTTTGCAAAATTAGCATGGGTTTTTGATTATTTGTAGGTGTGGTGTTAGTATGCAATGACATGGCTGATTTGAATATAAAATGAATTATGGTTGTATGCATTAGCATTTATTAATATGAAATTAACTATTGAATGCATTAATTGTATGCTCGAGTGAAATGCTATGAAATGTATTGTTTGAAAGCTTACTATATGCACTGGAAAATTACTCTTGTAGCATGTTAAATTGCCTTTGAAATAATTATGAAATTGAGGCATGTTAGAATATTATCAAATTGATTATGAAATGGAATTGATAAGTGTCACCACTGATTGGAAATGAATGATAGTGAAGGCGTGTAAATCATGCCACTGAAATGTGAATGTAACAAAAACATGTTCCTATTTGTATCTTGTATGTCACAATACATGTGCATGGGGTGGAATATTGTGGTTGACGGAGGATTTTCGTGGAGTAATGGTGGTAGATTAAGTCCGCATTAATGTTTTTAATGCACTACACCAAGAGTAATGAGGAGATTAGCGATTATATCTCAATACGATTTGTAGCTTAATTTGTATTTACTGAACTGGTGGCTTGCCCACAACTGGTAGCTTGTCTGCATATTGATTAGCAGTATAATTGCATTGTTTATAACAATGGTTTAACCACATCGAACTCTACACATATTTTCGAAGTTTGGCAAAGGGTTTTAGAGAACTCATGGTGAGTAGCAGATGGATGGGTAGGAACCTTTTTGCATTGCATCATGCTTACGACATACTCGAATGACATTAATTTATGCAATTTATTATATAGTGTTACATCGAATGGTATTGAATTAATGATTATTTCCTATATGAATTTTTGTGTGATTATACTGTTATAGACTCACACTGAGCTAGTTTAGTTCACCCCATAGTTTCAAGCTTCTTAGGTAATGCTCAAGACTAGGATCGGACCCGACATACTAAGTATCACTTTGAACACCGGACTGTTTTTAAATAAGTATTTTTAATAAGTTCTTTATTGGTTTTGGATTGTTAATTTTTAATGTCTTAGATTTATGGCTTGATTATTTTTTATTTGGGGATTTTGTGTATGCATGGATCATTGAAGCTTAATAACTAGTAATTGCATGTTATTTGTCTTAAGTAAAACTAACATCGTTAATCAAATTTTTGCTGTGTTACAATAAACTATTTTTGAAAAAAAAAATCGATAAAGTAACTAGATTTCCAACAAAACATGAATAATGGTTTCTGCTGCATTTTAAAGATTTGATTTTTGGTAAAACAAAATGTCAAATCAATTAGTCTTCTAAAATATGACAACAATAATAAAATGGACTCTAAATAAAGATAGCTTAATTAAATGAATGATTTAACGTTATTAAAGTTCAAGAGTGATAATTTTTCTTAAGTTAGACAAATTAGGTCTTTTTTTCATAAGATTACCCAATAAACGAATGGTTTATCTAACTTGGATTATCAATAACGATTTTCTTCACAATTAGTCGTGCTAAGGATTTTTAAAGGTCAAATGGTCTGTTTTGCCATCTCAGTGGCTAATGTAGCTTTCTCAATCTATCCATAACATCTAGGTCGGGTCAGGGAGGTTACATAATATTCCTGGTGATTGTCGGTTTTGGAAGCGGATTTTTTGTTAGGGTAACTATGAGTGATTAAAAGGCATACGTTTAAAACAATGATCAAGGTTCAAGATTCTATGTATTCATAATGGTTTGGTTATATTGCTTACTGGAATTCGTGACTTTTTAGTAGATGTTCCTAAAGACGACACTAATTATTAATGTTAAGATTATAAGGTTGGGTTGAAATTATCATTGGTGAGCTTTAAGTGAATTGGGAAAGGAGAAATCAATTCAAGGGCATCGCAGTTTGATCTCTAAAGAACCCTCTGATGCTTAAGTCAGTAATGTTGTAAGGAAAATCAATGTTAATAAGGTACTGGGGTCAAATGGTGTATATAACTTTCTAGTGACGTGCATTGAGAATTTATATGCTTTCTGTTCCTTGCCCAAGGTTGCTTGGGTAGGTGCCCAAATTCAACTATATGCATACAAGCCTTCCTCCGCAAATTCAAGATTGTTACATCCCTTATTCATTTTTTGCTAGTGGTTTAATGTTATAGAAGCTTCTTATTCCTTTAAGAATACAGAAGATGATGCTTTGTGGATAGCGTTTGTACTTTGTAAAGGATAGGGATGAAAAAACCTAAAGTGGCCAATGGATTTTAAACCAATTTGCTTCGAATGGAGTTGATTGTTTCCTTTAAAAACTGGATAAGGAGTGGGGCAGGGTGGATTTTTTTCTTTTGGACAGTTGGTATAGAGTAGGTATGGTAATTGCTTATCCCATCCTGCCCTACTCCGCTCCACTATACGAAATTACCATTTTATCTTTGTATATATCTAACTATTAAAAGGGTAAGAATGTAACAATGTTTTATAGATAAAAATAATATATTTATGTTTAAATATGTTTGAATAATTATGTTTAAATATTTATTTGACTTTAAGAAGATTGAAAACACTAATGATAAGTAGAAAAAATTGAACCGAACCAGAGCGGGATGGGGTGGAACAATGATGGATGCATCCAACATTTATAAAGGTGGTTGTGATATTCAAGATTGTACCTCCATAGTGGAATGGGGTGGATGGTGGAGCAAAATGTGCCAATTGTGGAGTGGTGGTGGCTTTAGCTACATCCACCCTTGCCCTGCTCCATTGCCATCCCTAATAAAGGAGGATCTCTTATGAGGCCTTTGAGGTCTGTCCCATTATGTGTACAGGCCAAACCTCTTTGTGGGCTTTTGTTGTTTTGGCTAGTCTGGTCATTAGTTTGAGCCCACGCTTATTAGTTTGGGTTTGAACTCGTAAAATATTGAGTATCAACAACTCTCAATGTATAAATTTACATATTGATAGTGTATTAAGTATTAATTCTTAATATTATTATTAATTTTCTTTTTGTTGCTCTAGAGTGAGCTAGCTAGTATTGATTTCCAATTTTCCCTGATTAAGTTTATATAGAGACTAGAAGGATCCAAAATTTTGAATTTCATCTAATTAAGGGTCGTTTGTTTACATGTAAAAGGTTTAAACATTTTTCCTATGTTTGTTTCACAGAAAACAGCTTTGTCAACGAAAAAATGACTTACAAATCAACTTAAAATAAGTCTTTTTTCCTGTAAAATGACTTACCCTTTTGAAAAGCGCAAGTCATTTTCTGAAAAATAGCTCCTCTATAGATAATTTTATTTTTATATAAAATTAACTTAAATCAAATTGAATATTATTATATTGATAAATAAATTTTATTTTTATTTTTAAAATATTAAAGTATTAATATAAAAATTTATATTTTTCATTGTTATTAAACATATTTAATTATTTATATTTACTCATATAATAAACTATTAATATAATTTATTTGTCACATCCCAAAAATAGGGTTAGTAGAAATTGGGTTGTCGAACCAAGAGGGGTCACGCCCTATTTTAGAATAATTGTTGTAGGAATCATGTCAAGTGATTGATCTAGTTCAGTGGTTAAAGTGTTGTATTTCTGTGTGAGAGGTTCTATGTTCAAATCCCTTCCCTTAAAACTTTAATTTTTTTTTTGTTCCAACCCTTGATTTAGAACATCTAGCTTCTCTATTGTTTTAGCTCAATTAATGAGAAGAATGAGCTTGTTGGCTCAGTGGTAAGGCTTCAGCTTACCTAGAGCTCTCGTTTTGAATCTACAGTGTGTGCAAAGAGACAATATTTTTTTATCCCTTCTTGCCATGCCACCCATGTGGATGAAGTTAGGTTAAAATTGAATTATGGGAAATTTGATAGTGGTCAATTACGAGATTTAGTGGGATATGGGTAGTTTTCTTTTTGAAAATTATCCCAAAATATTTCCTAGTTTTTCTCTTCAATCTATCGTCTCTCTCCCCCTCTTTCCCACGTTCTTGTTTTTACATTTTTGCTGTGGAATTTTTTCTATTGTTTCTTCTAGTTGGCTTTTCTCTCTTTTAATGTTTTCCTTCTTTCGTTTTGCCTTGTTCTCTTTTATGTCCTTCATTTTTCCTTCACTTTTCTCGATTATTGTTCTTTTGTTGTTGTTATTGGGTCGTCACCATATCTCTGTTGTGTTGTCTTCCATTATGTTAACATCTGTGCCGAGCTTTTGAGTGTGTGTTTAGTTTTCATTTTGGTGTAAGTATTGGTTGTATTTTTCTTCATATTAGGGATTTTTATCTTTGTTTCATAGGAAGGGTAGGTGTATTTTGTTGGCCAATAGTTTCTGTATTAATTCCTTTTGTGTTTCTATTATGTGAGAATCAAGAGACGCAAAACTCTCCTCTAGCAATTAGTAAGCATTAGGAATCGTTGCTTCAATCGAGGGTAAGTGACTGAACGTTTCTAAAGGGATAATTTTTGGGACTAATGAAGAATGTTTAGTGTGTGTGTGGTTGATATAATGTTTGGATTTTTCGTATATAGTAGCTAATTAATCTGATTTAATTATTATTTTAGGGTCTAGACGTGTGTTGTATCATTATTTTCTTGAAATAGTAAGCTGTGTAACGATAATCTCAAAAAAAGTGAATGGTTTAATGCCGAAAATTCACTGTCGATGCCACATGGTCGTGTGCTAAGCCATGTGAGCCACATGGCCATGTGCCTGGCCATGTAGGATGCATAGGTTGGGTTACGTAGGCCATATGGGCCACACAAGCTAGGCCAGTTAAGCCGTGTGGGCCCATTTTTTGTAAATTTTAAATAGGGTCATGTTTTTAAGTGTGTTTCGATGTTAGTGATTCAATAGGTTTGATAAATGACATGTATGATGTTTTTTAAAAGAAAATTATTGTTCTATATGATTGTATAAATTATGGAGGTATGTTGCCTTATACAATGTGGTTCTGATATGTAAAATAGATTAGTTAAGTATATATGATTATTGATAAGTTATGTTTTGTTCAATTCTCATAACATGTGACATTGTGGCTTTTCTAATTAAAGTGATTTGTAAATAGAAAAATCTAATATATCTATTCCGCAAAACATGAAATTGTATGCTTACCATTCTGATTTTGTATATGTATGTCATGTCACATTGCATGGGGTTGGGTTCATATGGTGAGGAGGAAGTTCTAGCAGTTTAATGATCTGCACTATATGGTGCTTTATCCACATATCTATTCTGGTAACTTTACTGCAATGTAGTGGCTTGACCACATATATCTGATCTGGCAGTTTAACTGCATATTGATAACTCATCATTGCCGAGCAACCCGAGGTGGCGAGTCATCATTGTTGGGCAACCCAGGAAGACTTAATTGGTGTGTTTTTGGATGGACGAGTTCTGGGAACTCTAATTTGGTGAATAGTAGAACTAGGTAAAAAGTTTTCTGAAAAAACTGCATTTCATTTTCTAAAATCTTGCATTGACATAACTATGCATGTGCAATTTTTCCATTCGAGTCTAATGAAATTCTCTGCAATACTTTGATCTATTTATTGTGCTAGTTGTGTTCTTTATTTGAGTTTAGTTACACACTGAGCTTTATAGCTCACCCTTTTCATTTCTTCATTTCGGGTAATCAGCAGAGTTAGGATTGGGTGGCGTTTGGGAACTCAGATTGGTTTTCTCACATAAGACGGTTTGAAATATTAATAATTAAATTCTTTGGACTTTTGGTTTTTGGACTAATTTTTTGGGTTTAATTTTGGCTTTGGGTTTTTGTTACTTAATTAAAGATTTCTGCATGAATTCTGTCAATTAAACATAATCCTTGGAATTCAAAATTAAGCAAGATAAGAAGTTTCCTACTGCAAATCTAAAATGGGTTTTCAAAAGTTAATAACGTAAGTTTTAGAATATGCACAATTTGCAAAATTATATGTTTCCACTTGTTGAAATTACAGTTTTCAAATATCAACTCCTGAATAACTGCTGAAAAGTTTTATTCGGAATTACGAGCTTTACGAAGCAAATATCTTAAACGTTATGATTTCATAAATTAGGCTTTTTAAGTTAACAATTAATAATTTTACATAAATGATTTAAGAATGACAAATATTCCTATCAAGGAATTTTGGTGAGTTTTTATAAAACTTTCATTTCTGATTTAGTGACACGACACGTTCTGGAAATTAAAATTTTAGCATATTAACATAACCTTCTAGATTTGACCATAACGTCTAGGTCAGACTTGAGGTGTTATATTATTATTTAAAAAATTATTTAATATTTCAACCACGAGTGTAACATCCTGAATTAGAGTTTAGTCGGAACAGTGATTTTGAGACCACAAATCTAAAAAAGAAATAATTATTTTATGATTATTTGATGGTCAATGATATGATTGCATGTTTGCGTGCAATTTTCATGAAGAAATTCTATGCCTAAGGTGTCCAATTTGAAGTTAGGAACTAAATTGAATAAGTTGCCAAATATGTGATCTAGAAGCTTCAAGCATGAAATTGCATTGGATTATAAATTAAAAGGTCTTAAATAGCAATTTGACCAGGTTTTAAAATTTTGGACAAAAATGGGCATGAATAGGAAAATTTTGAAAGAAAGGCTTAAAGGGCATTTTTTTCATTTGGTAAATAAAAGAATAAAAAGGGAAAAATCAAGTCCAAATTGTGTCCATCTTCCTCCTAGGGTGCCGAAATTTGCAAGGGTTCCATAGCTAGGGTTTTCAACTTTTCAAGCTTGATAGTAAGTGCTCCCAAGCCCCTTTTTTATATTCTTTGCACTTTTGAAGTCCTTGAAGCATGATCTGTGACAGCCCTAAAGTGACCCTAGTCGGAAAGCGATTTCGGGACCGCTAAACCGAGTCACCAAATTATTTGAATATGATATCTATTGTCTAAAATATGTGATTATGAATGTGTGAAGGTTTTAAGCTTCGATTTAGTAAATTGCATGTGAAATTAGTCGATAGGACTTATGTGTGACACTTTTGAAATGTGATAGGTAAATCTATAAGGATCTATTAGTGCATGTAATCAAAGGGGTGGACTTGCATGTCAATTTCCCCCTTTTTAATTGCTAGTGGCCGGCCATGACAAAGGGTGATGGGCAAAACATGTCATAAAACATGTTGTGACAATGGTGTATGTTAGGAAAAATAAAATAAGGAGTATGGGTAATAAAGAAATGGGAAAAAAAAGAATGGTGTGAGTGTTTCCCCATTGCCGTGAGTTGAGGGAAAGAAGAAAAAAAAGTGTCCATCATTTTTCACTTCTTTTGGCTGAAAATTCTAAGGAAGAAAGAAAACAAGTTGTGTTCTTTGGTTCTTCTTGGCCGATTTGAGAGGGGAAGAAAGGAGTGAAGCAATCGGTCATCTTAGGTCGATATTAAGGTAAGGAAGTTGACACTAGTTCTTGAAATCCTAGTTGATTTTGAGTGAGATATCAAGTTATTGTTGGTAACCCATGTTGAAATTGTGATTTTGGAATAAGTAAGGTTTTCGCTATGGAGATTAATAAGGGTGATGGTTGTGTTTCATGCTAAATCTTGATGATTATGAGTTCCTTTCTTGGGTCTACCTTAGATCCATGAAGTATATTTTATTTGGTGTTGTTGGAAGTATCGGCCATGGTATATCCATAAGCATGATTTATGCTTATTGCATGATAGGTAAGATTTGTGTTTTGGATATACGTTTATATTTGGTTATAATCAACTTGTGATTCGGCTCTTGCACATATATATATATATATATATATATATATATGTTTGCACATGATGTATTGGTATGACATATATACTATCTCAAGGTATATATTTACATATGATGATGTTTCTGTTATGAAGTAAATGATTAATGCGTATTGAGTTACAAGATGTAATGCGTTAGTTAGTAAAATGTATGCCATTTATGTGTGATATTAAGTATATAATTGGCCTCAACATGGACATGCATATTCGGCCACATGAGGTGGATTGGTGTGCATGCATTCGGTTAGAGGCAAGCATATTGATGCCTATTCTTGGCTTAGATAATCGGCTAAAAGAGAGTGTGGACTATTGTGTTGAGTTAGATTCATGATTTCGTACATATGTGACTTTAATGTCTAATGAATATATATGGGCTAAGTACCTTGAGTTCCTCTTTTTGATACTTAAATGATTAAATTAATCTGTTTGTCAATTTAAGCCCAAGAGCAAAGGGGAACTAAATCCGATAAAGGGAAGGAAAAAGTGGTCGAATAGCCATCGAAATCGTTCGACAACATCCGAGGTAAGTTTTCGAGTAATGGAACTTAGATTATGATTTGATTAGATCATGTTTTAAGCAAATCAAAATCATGCTCTTTGTGTGTGGCTATTGAGCCGAAATTGCAAGTGTGAAAAGTGCCTTGTGTTTGAGTTTTGCTAATGAAAATGAAATACTGAATATGTCATGATTTATTGATAAATGTGCATGGTTATTCAATGATGTCCGAGCTAAGTCTCAAGGCTTTGTGCTAAGTGACTATATCCGGACTAAGATCCAAGGCATTCGTATGAAGTTACTAAATCCGGACTAAGATCCGAAGGCATTTGTGCGAGTTACTAAATCCGAAAGTTAAGTCCCGAAGGCATCATGAAGTTACTATAACCGGCTATGTCCCAAGGCATTTGAACGAGTAGCTATACCGGTTAAACTCAAGGTACGTGATTCAGAATGAATGAACTTGCTGTAAAAATTTCAGTTAATACGCTTGTGAAATCCCAACAATGAGGTATGTTTCAGATGTGCTTTGAATTAGTTGAGCCCTTACAAATAAGTATTCGCCGGTTGATAAATGAGCTACCGCCTTTGGCTAAGTTGATCTTTATGTATGAATATAAGGGTTGGTAATGTGAAGTAAGTATGATATTGAGAATTTGTGCATATGAAATTATCTGCTTAGCTATATGAATGCTATACTTTGGTTGTGTTTAAATTCATGGCTCAAACTTACTAAGCATTAAATGCTTACTCCGTTTTCTTTGATTTTCTTTTATAGATTTTGGTTCTTCACTATCGGACTGGATTTTGAAGTCAAGTCGCCCACACTATCAAAGCTCCTTCTTGGTATACTATTTTGGTTGAACTTTTAAATGGCATGTATAGGACTACCCTTTTGTTGTAGGTCATGTACCTTTCGGTTTTGTGTAAATTTGGATAGCCATGCGAAAATGGCTTAAGTATACTTTGGGCATGGTATTATAATCATTGTATGTTGTTCATTAAGAGGTATGGAATGTTTGGAAATGATTAGCCATTGGGATGGTTAATCATGATCATATTTTGTGCTATTTATGTTTAAGGGCTAGTTGAATCATGGAAACTATGAAATAGGTAAAGCCTACCTTAAAGACAGATGTTGACAATTGCAAAGTGACGTGGATGTGAAAAATCACTAAATATAGTAGGAATGGAATTAAATAGTGAATAAATTATGTAAACGAACCTTGACGAGTCTATTTTCATAGGAGAGTAACGAAATGATCATATGAACAGTATGTTAAGAGATATTTAAGTTTTAGTGAGACAGGGCCAGAACGGTTTCTAGAGTCCCTGTTCCGACTTTGCAAATTCATTATAAATTGACCAGAGATAATTAGAAGTCATGCCATATATGTACAGATTCCTTTTCGAGTCTAGTTTCCGTATAAACAAATGGCATCAGCACTGAAGCCTGTGACAGGAGATATCCAAATCGTAATGTAGGAAGGTCAGTAGTCGCACCTCGTAACAGGGAGACTTTAACTAATAAACTGTACTAATTGGCCCGACCAAAAATTCTAGAAAAATTTGTAGATGCATATATGAGTCTAGTTTCAGGGAAAAATCACGAAACTAATTTTCGAGTTGTGGAACTCAAGATATGATTTTTAAGGTGACAAGGACACGCTTAGCCTATTGTCTCGAAATTTTAAAATGAACTGCAAGTAAGTGGATTAAGCCGTTAACCCTCGTGTCCGACTCGTGACGATCTCGGGTATGGGGTGTTACAGCTTTATTAGTATCGAGCTACGGTTTAGTCGATTCTAGGACTACCGTAATGCGTTTGGGATTAGCTATACATGCCATTTTATATGATTATTTGATAGTGTGGTGATTTCGACATTTGCAAATGTGTTTATTTATAGTAATGGATCCCGATCCCGACCGAAGCGGTAGTGATGATCTTGAGAGTGTAGCGCTGCTCCCAAGACAAGGGACAATGGCGGCGGACTCTCAACCTAATGCTAGTAATCTGAATGATGAAGCTAGACAAGCTTTCTATAGCGTGATGAATGATTGGTTCAACCAATACATTCGAACTAATACTGACTATTCCACAACCTCCATTCCCGACAAATACCACCTCAAGACTCACGATACCTCCGGTAGGGTGACCAAATAAGGTCAAATAAGCCCCCAGTTGATGAATCAAAACACGGGCTATGAATTTAAAGCTACGGACAGCGATGATGCCGAGCAAGCTGAATTTTGTTGGACAACACTATCCGGCACTCGATGAGCTATCTTGCACACCGATGAGTGCCTAAAGTGTACTATCTCCTTGCTACGTGATTACGCCTACTATTGGTGGAATACGTTGACTTCATTGTGCCTAGAGAGCAAGTAACTTGGGAGTTTTTCCAAACCGAGTTTGGAAAAAGTATATCGATCGAGATTTATGGATCAAAAGCGGAAGGAATTTCTTGAACTTAAACAAGGTTCCATGTCACATCGACTATGAACGAAAATTTGTGAGGCTTAGCTGGTACGCACGAGAATGCATTTCCTCGAAGTCGTAATGTGTAAACGTTTGAGGATGGACTAAATGATGATATAAAGTCGTATGTTGGCATCTTGGAAACCGAGAATTTGTGGTACTTGTTGAGTGAGCTTGCAAGGCCGAGAAGCTCAAGATGGAGAAAAGAAAAGCTGAGGTGGGAGCAAGGGAGTTTCATAAGAGGTCTTTGGGGAAGCCCTTCCCACAGTCATCGAAGAAATTTAGAGATGGCTTGGACCGATCTAGGGACACTTCGGGATTTTCTAGACGAGATCGCGATCGACCCCCTGTGAGCACACGAGTCACTTCGATCGCCAGTGTTGGAAATGACCGTCGAGACAGAGCGGAATGCCAGTATTGTGGTAAATGGCATTCGGGGAGTTGTAGGTTCCATGACCGCTCTTGTTACAAGTGCGGGTCAGCCGACCACTTTATCAAAGATTGCCCGAGATTGTCTGAACAGAATGTAAATCATAGTGGGAAACCGGGTGCTACCACTGCTCGGGGAAGACCATCTAGGAATACGGGCAATGCTAGCGGCGGTCAGAGAGGATCTAGAGATGCTACCACCAGATCTGAGGCTCGTGCTCCTGTTAGGGCTTATGTCATACGCGCACGCGAGGATGCTTCCTCGCCAGATGTTATTACCGGTACTTTCACTCTCTTTGATACTAATGTGATTGTTTTGATTGACCCTGGTTCTACTCATTCTTATATATGCGAAACCTTAGCATTCAGTAAGACTCTACCTATTGAGACTACTGAGTTCGTAATTCGGGTGTCAAATCCCTTGGGTCATTACGTGCTTGTTGACAAAGTGTGTAAGAAATGCCCCCTAGTAATTCGAGGTTCCTATTTTCCGGCGGACTTGATGCTTTTGCCGTTCGATGAATTTGATGTTATTCTTGGTTTGGATTGGTTGACCGTGCATGATGCGGTTGTGAATTGCAAAAGCAAGACTATTGATTTGAGGTGCGCAAATAACGAGATAATTCGAGTTGAGTCTACGGACTTAAAGGGGTTGCCAGCTGTAATATCAGCAATGTTGGCCCATAAATATGTAAGAAAGGGGTGCGAAGCATACCTTGCGTATGTACTTGATGACAAGGAATTGGAAAAGAAACCCGAATGCATGCGGTGGTTTGTGAATACCGGATGTTTTTCCCGAAGAATTACCGGGTTTACCACCTATTCGGGAAGTAGAGTTTGGTATTGAGCTTGTACCTGGGACTACGCCAATTTCGATAGCTCCGTATCATATGGCACCAACCGAGTTAAAAGAATTGAAAGCTCAATTGCAAGAGTTGACGGATAGAGGTTTCGCTCGACCAAATTTCTCACCTTGGGGTGCACCAATATTGTTTGTGAAAAAGAAGGACGGAACCATGAGGTTGTGCATTGACTATCGTCGGTGAATAAAGTGACGATAAAGAATAAATATCCGTTATCAGCGTATTGATGACTTGTTTGATCAACTAAAGGGAGCCTCGGTGTTTTCAAAGATAGATTTGAGATCGGGTATTACCGATTCATGAATTCGAGATTCGGATATACCCAAAACCGCTTTAAGCGAGATACGACCACTACGAGTTCTTAGTGATGCCGCTTGGGCTCACTAATGCCCCCGCGGTATTTATGGATTTGATGAATCGATCTTGAGACAAGATTTGGACCGGTTCGTAGTTGTGTTCATTGACGACATCTTGGTCTATTCAAGAGACGAGACCGAACATGCCGGCGGTGAGATTAGTGTTGAAAATTTTACGGAAAAGCGGTTATATGCTAAGTTCAAGAAGTGTGAGTTCGGTTAAGAGAAGTTAGCTTCTTGGGTCACGTGGTATCCGCGACGGGTATTCGAGTTGACCCGAGCAAAATTTCAGCCATACTTAACTCAAGCCTCCAGAAATATTACGAGGTTCGAGTTTTTGGGACTTGTCGGTTACTACCGACGGTTTGTAAAGGTTTCTCGATGGTAGCCACACCCATGACGGCTACTTCAAAAGATGTTAAGTTCGAATGGACGGAAAAATGTCGAAAAGTTTTGATCAATCGAAAACTTATTTGACTGAAGCTCCAATTTTAGTGCGGCCGAATCGTAAAGAGTTTGTCATCTATAGTGACACCTCCCTACTTGGGTTAGGTTGCGTATTGATGCAAGAAGGTCGAGTTGTGGCCTATGCGTCGAGACAATTAAAGGCACATGAGAAAAATTATCCGACCCATGATCTCGAATTAGCTGCCATCGTATTCGCCTTGAAAATATGGCGACATTACTTATTTGGTGAGAAGTGCCATGTATTTTCGGATCACAAAAGTCTCAAATATTTGATGACTCAAAGAGACTTGAATCTGCGACAAAGGCGTTGGCTTGAGTTGTTGAAAGATTATGAGCTGGTCATTGATTATCACCCGGGAAAGGCTAATGTGGTTGCGGACGCCTTAAGCCGAAAATCACTGTTTGCTTTACAAGCAATGAATGTACACTTGTCTGTTCTACCCGACAATGTGTTAGTAGCCGAATTAAAGGCCTAACCATTATTGATTCATCAAATTCGTGAAGCTCAGAAAGTCGACGATGAGTTGGTTGCAAGACGGGCTGAATGTGTTCAATGTGGAATCGGAGTTTCAAATTGATGATGACGATTGTTTGAGGTACGTAAATCGATTGTGTGTTCCAAGAAATTCGAACTCATTTCGATGATTACGAACGAAGCTCATTGTAGCCGAATGTCAATTCACCCGGAGTACAAAATGTACCACGACCTAAGACGCCGCTTTTGGTGGCATGGTATGAAACGAGACATTTTCGATTTTGTTTGAAGTGTTTAATATGTCGACAAGTGAAGGCGGAACATCAAGTGCCTACGGGTTTGCTCCAACCGATCATGATACCGAATGGAAATGGGATCCGATGAACGATGGATTTTGTATCCGGGCCGCCAGGTTCGGCAAGTAAGAAAGATGCGATTTGGGTCGTTGTTGATAGATTGACTAAGTCGGCTCACTTTATCCCCGTACGCACGGATTTTTCAATGGATAAATTAGCTGAATTGTATGTTTCTCAGATTGTGAGATTACACGGGGTACCCATTTCTATCATGTCGGATAGAGATCCGAGATTCACCTCACGATTTTGGAAGAAATTGCAAGAAGCTTTGGGTACCAAGCTGCATTTTAGCACCGCTTTTCATCCACAAACAGATGGTCAATCCGAGCGGATAATTCAGATACTTGAGGATATGTTGAGATGTTGCATCCTCGAGTTTAGTGGTTCATGGGAACGGTATTTACCTTTGATTGAATTCACTTACAACAATAGTTTTCAGTCAAGTATTAAGATGGCACCTTACGAGGCTTTGTACGGTCGAAAATACCGTACGCCATTGTTTTGGACCGAGCTCGGTGAAAGTAAAATTTTCGGAGTGGATTTGATTAAAGATGCTGAGCAGAAAGTAAGAATAATTTGTGAAAGTCTGAAGGCAGCATCAGATCGTCAGAAGTCGTACGCGGATTTAAAACGAAGAGATATTGAGTATCAGGTGGGAGACAAAGTGTTTCTTAAGGTGTCGCCTTGGAAAAAGATACTCAGATTTGGCCGTAAGGGCAAATTGAGTCCGAGATTCATTGGTCAGATGAGATCTCCGAACGAGTTCGCCCAGTTGCATATAGGTTGCTTTTACCCCCTGAACTCGAAAGGATCCACAACGTTTTCATGTTTCGATGCTTCGACGTTACAGATCCGATCCTTCACACGTAATAAACCCCTCCGAGGTCGAAATTCAAGCTGATATGAGTTATGAAGAAGAACCGATTCGTATCCTAGCTCATGAAGTGAAGGAGTTGCGAAACAAAAGGGTTCCGTTAGTAAAAGTGTTATGGCTCAAACACGGATGGAAGAAGCTACTTGGGAACCCGAGAACTCTATGAAAGAGCGATACCCAAACCTATTTATCGGTAAGATTTTCGGGACGAAAATTTCTTAAGTGGGGAGAGTTGTGATGACCTAAAGTGACCCTAGTCGGAAGCGGTTTCGGGACCGCTAAACCGAAGTCACCAAATTATTTGAATATGATATCTATTGTCTAAAATATGTGATTATGAATGTGTGAAGGTTTTAAGCTTGATTTAGTAAATTGCATGTGAAATTAGTCGATAGGACTTATGTGTGACACATTTGAAATGTGATAGGTAAATCTATAAGGATCTATTAGTGCATGTAATCAAAGGGTGGACTTGCATGTCAATTTCCCCTTTTTAATTGCTAGTGGCCGCCATGACAAAGGGTGATGGGCAAAACATGTCATAAAACATGTTGTGACAATGGTGTATGTTAGGAAAAATAAAATAAGGAGTATGGGTAATAAAGAAATGGGAAAAAAAAAGAATGGTGTGAGTGTTCCCCCATTGCCGTGAGTTGAGGGAAAGAAGAAAAAAAAAGTGTCCATCATATTTCACTTCTTTTGGCTGAAAATTCTAAGGAAGAAAGAAAACAAGTTGTGTTCTTTGGTTCTTCTTGGCCGATTTGAGAGGGGGAAGAAAGGAGTGAAGCAATCGGTCATCTTAGGTCGATATTAAGGTAAGGAAGTTAATACTAGTTCTTGAAATCCTAGTTGATTTTGAGTGAGATATCAAGTTATTGTTGGTAACCCATGTTGAAATTGTGATTTTGGAATAAGTAAGGTTTTGACCATGGAGATTAATAAGGGTGATGGTTGTGTTTCATGCTAAATCTTGATGATTATGAGTTCCTTTCTTGGGTCTACCTTAGATCCATGAAGTATATTTTATTTGGTGTTGTTGGAAGTATCGGCCATGGTATATCCATAAGCATGATTTATGCTTATTGCATGATAGGTAAGATTTGTGTTTTGGATATATGTTTATATTTGGTTATAATCAACTTGTGATTCGGCTCTTGCATATATATATATATATATATATATATATATGTTTGCACATGATGTATTGGTATGACATATATACTATCTCAAGGTATATATTTACATATGATGATGTTTCGGTTATGAAGTAAATGATTGATGCGTATTAAGTTACAATATGTAATGCGTTAGTTAGTAAAATGTATGCCATTTATGTGTGATATTAAGTATATAATTGGCCTCAACATGGACATGCATATTCGTCCACATGAGGTGGATTGGTGTGCATGCATTCGGTTAGAGGCAAGCATATTGATGCCTATTCTTGGCTTAGATAATCGGCTAAAAGAGAGTGTGGACTATTGTGTTGAGTTAGATTCATGATTTCGTACATATGACTTTAATGTCTAATGAATATATATGGGCTAAGTACCTTGAGTTCCTCTTTTTGATACTCAAATGATTAAATCAATTTGTTTGTCATTTAAGCTCAAGAGCAAAGGGGAACTAAATCCGATAAAGGGAAGGAAAAAGTGGTCGAATAGCCATCGAAATCGTTCAACAACATCCGAGGTAAGTTCTCGAGTAATGGAACTTAGATTATGATTTGATTAGATCATGTTTTAAGCAAATCAAAATCATGCTCTTTGTGTGTGGCTATTGAGCCGAAATTGCAAGTGTGAAAAGTGCCTTGTGTTTGAGTTTTGCTAATGAAAATGAAATACGAATGTGTCATGATTTATTGATAAATGTGCATGGTTATTGAATGATGTCGAGGCTAAGTCCCGAAGGCTTTGTGCTAAGTGACTATATCCGGACTAAGATCCAAGGCATTCGTATGAAGTTACTAAATCCGGACTAAGATCTCAAGGCATTTGTGCGAGTTACTAAATCCGAGTTAAGTCTGAAGGCATCATGCGAGTTACTATAACCGGCTATGTCCCGAAGGCATTTGAACGAGTAGCTATATCCGGTTAAACTCAAGGTACGTGATTCGGGAATGAATGAACTTGCTGTAAAAATTTCAGTTAATACGCTTGTGAAATCCCAACAATGAGGTATGTTTCAGTATGTGCTTTGAATTAGTTGAGCCCTTACAAATAAGTATTCGCCGCTTGATAAATGAGCTACCTAGGCCTTTGGCTAAGTTGATCTTTGTGTATGAATATAAGGGTTGGTAATGTGAAGTAAGTATGATATTGAGAATTTGTGCATATGAAATTATTTGTTTAGCTACATGAATGCTATACTTTGGTTGTGTTTAAATTCATGGCTCAAACTTACTAAGCATTAAATGCTTACTCCGTTTTCTTTGATTTTCTTTTATAGATTTTGGTTCTTCACTATCGGACTCGGATTTTGAAGTCGAAGTCGCCCAAACTATCAAAGCTCCTTCTTGGTATACTATTTTGGTTGAACTTTGAAATGGCATGTATAGGACTACCCTTTTGTTGTAGGTCATGTACCTTTTTGTTTTGTGTAAATTTGGATAGCCATGCGAAAATGGCTTAAGTATACTTTGGGCATGGTATTATAATCATTGTATGTTGTTCATTAAGAGGTATGGAAATGTTTGGAAATGATTAGCCATTGGGATGGTTAATCATGATCATATTTTGTGCTATTTATGTTTAAGGGCTAGTTGAATCATGGAAACTATGAAATAGGTAAAGCCTACCTTAAAGACAGATGCTGACAGCTGCAGTGACGTGGATGTGAAAAATCACTAAAAATAGTAAGAATGGAATTAAATAGTGAATAAATTATGTAAATGAACCTTGACGAGTCTATTTTCATAGGAGAGTAACGAAATGATCATATGAACAGTATGTTAAGAGATATTTAAGTTTTCGTGAGACAGGGCCAGAACGGTTTCTAGAGTCCCTGTTCCAACTTTGGAAATTCATTATAAATTGACCAGAGATAATTAGAAGTCATGCCATATATGTACAGATTCCTTTTCGAGTCTAGTTTCCGTATAAACAAACGGCATCAGTATTGAAGCCCTGTACAGGGAGATATCCAAATCGTAATGTAGGAAGGTCAGTGTAGTCGCACCCTGTAATAGGGGAGACTTTAACTAATAAACTGTACTAATTGGCCCGACCAAAAATTCTAGAAAAAATTTGTAGATGCATATATGAGTCTAGTTTCAGGGAAAAATCACGAAACTGATTTTCGAGTTGTGGAACTCAAGATATGATTTTTAAGGTGACAAAGTGACACGCTTAGCCTATTGTCTGAAATTTTAAAATGAACTGCAAGTAAGTGGATTAAGCCCGTTAACCCCTCGTGTCCGACTCCGGCGACGGTCTCGGGTACGGGGTGTTACATGATCTATCCATTTCTAACCATGTTTTGAGCTAAGGTTCATGTATGAAATTTGACCCATGTATGACATATTTGTATTTTGATAATTAATGGAAGATTATGAAAGCTTGATGTGTGATGAACATCTTTTACTAAGTGATTTTTAGTGAAAACACCTAAAAAGGACTTGTTTGTAAAAGGTGTAAAAATGAGTAGTAAAAATGTGAGATAAAGGAAAATGTGGGCTGATATGAGCATGGTATAGGTTCGTCTAAGCTTGGGTAACCAAGAAAATGCATGCATTTTATTTTACAAGCCTAGGGACTAAAGTGTAAATAAATAAAAAGTTAGGGGTAAAAAAGTAATTTTACCAAAGTATGAATTATGGGTCAATTCAAACAATTTATGTATTGAACAAGTTAAATGTGGAATTATAGATCAAGAAAAACGTGATTCGGGTCTTGATCGGGAGAAAAATAAAGTTTACGAGGATTAGGCTCGTTTCTATCATTTTATACCGAGGTAAGTTCATTTGAAAATTATGCAACATGTACCATACTTTAAATTCTTTAATATGGCATGTATGGTAAATATATATAATTTGTAACATCATGAAATAGGGCCTAGTCGGAATAGTGGTTTCGGGACCACAAATCCAACGTTAAAATAATTGTTTTATCATTATTATGAGTTCTAGAATATGAAAATAAGCATGTGTTAAAGTTTCATGAAGAAATTCTAAGTATAAGGTGTCTAATTGGAAATTAGGGACCAAATTGAATAAATTGCAAAACTTGGATTCTAGAAGCAATTATTACGAAATTGCTATGGATTATTAATTAGGAGGTCTTAAATAGCAATTTTCCCAATTTTCAAGTTTTTGGACAAAAATGGGCATACATGGAAAATTTTGAAGGGTTAGTAAGGAAGGGCATTTTGGTCATTTGGTAATAAAATTAATAAAAAGGGAAAAGGAAGCAAAATTCAGCAATATTCTTCTCCATGGCTGCCGAAAATTGAAGGGTCTCCATAGCTAGGGTTTTCAACATTTTCAAGCTTAATAACCCCGAGGAACCAATTCCGGAGGTTGACCGTGAAAAATGAAAGGTTTCGGAATAACCGAAATACAAAACCGAAACAATTACTAGGTAAATTCGTATAACTCGAAGTAAACTTTAAATATACTTGAAAATGCATATTCTTAAATGTATGTTAATTTAGATATTGATTGTATGACAATCCATGAAATGTGATAGTGTAAAATGAAAATGATGACAATTGTCCCGGTTGAATGATAAAGTGAGACTCGATGGGTAAATTCTTGTTTACATGACATAAGATCCCGCATGTGTTGCAGAAAAGGATTTAGCCCGGACGGGTAATCGATGATCTCAGTATAGTAAGGATCCAACCTGGACAGGTGTTCCTTAAGTGATCGAACCTCCCGATTAATATATGTGCACTGTGGATTTAGCTCGGATGGGTAATACGATTAAGGACTAAAATTAGCCTGGACTGGCATTTCAGATCCGAGTGTATTGGAGTAATTGTCATTGTAAGGGATTTAGCCTGGAATGGTAATCTAGACAATACTCCTTGAATTTATGTTATGAGGGATTTAACCTGGATTGGTAATTCCGCCGTAAAAGTGAGGTTCACAAGAGTGTATATTTAAAATGTTCACTAGCATGACTTGACGGTTTATGGGATACCCATCGAGATTTCTGAGAAAATCAATAGTACTATAATGAGAAACAATAATGGAAACATCTGAATTGATGAGCTCACCTAAGATTAATGCTAAATTGTTTGAGAGGAAACTAACTTGATGATTGAGTGTATGTGATAGGGGATTTATACTATGCATGTTTGGCATGAATATCTTTTATGGTTGTATGCTAAATAACCAGTAAGTTTACCTTCCTGTTATCCGAACTTACTAATCATGTTAATGCTTACCCCCTTTCCTTTCTCAGTTTTACAGAGCTCATGGACTCGTGAAGATTGGAAAATGATTGGAGTATTGCCAACACTATCATCTTATCTTGCCTTGGTATATAGATACCTTTACTTTGTTTCAATGCCATGTATAGGTTTTTGGTTACTTTGTTATATGTTTCATTGGTTAGCCAATGTAAGGGCTTGAATGACATACCTATTCATTTTGTATATGGCCATAAGAATGACTCATTTTGATGTAGGTTGTAACTTATTAATTGTGCATGTTGGTGTTTAAATGTTCATGAGATGGTTAAATGTGGTATATCATGAATGGACATGTGGAATGTGGCCAAATCACTTGGAGATGGCTAGGTTATAATTGACAATGAGTTATGAAATGAGCCAAGTCTAAATGAGTCTGATGATATGGTAATCCTTAATACAAAGAGGATAATCTAGCATGTATAAAACCAATGAGATGAGGTTAACATGCAATAGACCATTGAAGGTAGTCATTGGGCATATTTAGGCCCTGTTAAATACCATAGAAGTTTACAGATGTGTATGGATGTTGAGGGTGACCATTGGCTTGGATTGTAGCCTCCAAAAGGTCTACATGTGTAGACACACGGGTGTGTGTCTAGGCCGTGTGTGACACACGGTCAATTCCATGGGTGTGTGCTACGGCCGTGTGTCCCGTGCACCTAAAATTTTTAGGTCAGTATGCATGGTAGTAAACACACGGGCAGAGACACGGCCGTGTGTCTCAACTGTGTAGAGGACACGGCCTAACTCACGGGCGTGTGTCTTGGCCGTGTGCCCCAAAATGCATGATGATGTCATAAACAGAGTGCTCAGGTTTTTGGACGCGGGTAACGACACGGGCGTGTCTAGGCCATGTGAAGGAAACAGGCCAAGGACACGGGTATGTGCTCGACAATGTGAAAACCTGTGACACCCCTAAATTGACCGTAGTCGGAAAGCGGTTTCGGGACCGCTAAACCGAGTCACCAAATTATTTGAATATGATATTTATTGTCTAAAATATGTGAATATGAATGTGTGAAAGTTTTAAGCTTCGATTTAGTTAATTACATGTGAATTTAGTTAATAGGACTTATGTATGACACTTTTAAAATGTGATAGTTAATCTATAAGGATCAATTAATGTATGTCATATGAATAAAGGGTTTGCATGTCAAATATCCATTATTAATGAGTAGTGGCCGGCCATGGATGGGTTACTGATGATAATATGATTTCTTTTATTAGCACTATGAGTTTAGAAAATAAAAGAATGAATTAAGAATGAAAAAAACATGAGGTGAGTGGGAGGAGAAACCAAAGTTGTCTCCCCCTTACTCCCCATTGCCGTGACTAGTGAAAGAGGAGAAAAACAAAGTTCTTTCTTTGTTGATCAACTTGGCCGAATAGAAGAAGCAAAGGAGGGGAAGAAATTTCGATCACTTGAATCCTTAGGAAGGTTAGTACATTGTGTTGAAATTGTGAAATAATTACTTGTTTTAGGTAAATTATCATGGTTCTTGCTTAGCCCATGCAAAAATTTCCACTAAAGATGGGTGAATAGAGCCTTGGCTAAGGTTATAAGGAAGAAATTTTGATTGCTTTACTTGAATCTTGATGATGAATGTATTGAGGAAAGAACTTGGTCTTTCTAAAAATATGAATGGTTAAAGCTCATACTAGTAATAGCCGAATTAAAGAATGCTTGATGTCATGAGAAAATGCTATTCATGTTAATTGGATGAAAAGGGTAGTTGGGTGAAGTAGAGTCTAGCAAATGAACACATATGTGCACTAGTTGCTAAATGAAGAAAAAAATCGGCTAACAAGGGAGTACTAAGGCCGAATATGATTTTGAATGTTAGTGGTGTAGTTGCCAAATTTGAACTATGAAGTTATTGAGTAATGTGTGTGTTTTAAGTGGTAGAATGGAGTGAATGCTTGGAATGTGATATGTATGAATTATGTGTTAAATTAAGGTTTGCTAAGCTAGCTATTAAGATGAAGTGCAAATGTTAGTATTTGATTGCTAGTGTACATATGTGTACTAGCCGAGCTTTGAATTTAAATAATGGTTGGAGCACCATGTGTTGTAATGAGATTTTTTTTTTGAGTGAAATCATAGATATTTATATGATGAATTCGATTGTGGATATACATGCTTAAATAAGGTGCACATGAGGAAATGTTAGATTAATTGTATTAAATTGCTCAATGTGATTAAAAATGCGTATGACCATTTTGTGTTTGAGCTAAAGGTGGCCATATGACCTATCAAACTCCTTGTCATATTCGGCCATAAGCTAGCATAATGAGACTTTAATAAGTTAAATTTGTTTGAATTAGCTCAAGAGCTTAGAGGACCAAAGTTGGATAAGGAAAGGGAAAAGTGATCGAATAGCCACGAGATCGTTCGACCACATCCGAGGTAAGTTTTAAGTGATTAAACGTTGAGTAAATTCAATCATAATAGGACATAATGAGTTGATTTAATAAGATATGATGTGGCCATGATATGTCTTAAACTCAAATGGTAAGTTCATATGTGTTTGGACTTGGAAATTTAAGAGCAAATTGTAATAATTTGCTTGGACAGCAGCAGTAATGTGATTTTAGAAAATCACTATAAATTGTTGGTGTGGAATTATAGGCTGAATAAAATATGTAATCAAAGCTTAGTTGGTCTAGTTTCCTATAAAAGAGACCGTGGAAGCAAAGAAATTTCCTATAAAGAGATATTTAAAGTTGTGTGGGGCAGGGTCAGAATGACTCCGAAATCCCCTGTTCTGTTTTAAGAAAATCACTATAATTTGTACAAAAATGGTTACATGATAAAATTTATATGCTTAGACTCCTTAATGAGTCTAGTTTCAAATGAAATCAAATAGAACATACTTAGAATTTTGTACAATGGGAATTTTGATTCGTAGTGAAGACTGGTCAGGTTAGTCAAACAGTGAAACAGGGAAAACTTTAAGAAAAATCTGGTATTGATTGGCCAAACCTAAAATTCTGAAAAAATTATGGATGGAAGATATACGAGTCTATATTCAGGGAAAATTAACGGCAAGTGATTTGGAGCCTTGTAGCTCCGGTTATAAATAATTTAGTGACCATTGCTTAGGAAAACAGCTCGTAGCGAGTATGTGATTTTGTTGTAAACATGGATAAAACTTGTTTTAGCTGCTCATAAGCTATTGATTAAACCCATACTTGAATTCTAATTCGTGATATTGTAAAATGATATATGAGTGTTGGATGGATCTTTGATATTAAAATTTGTGAAATTGTAAGTTTATGAGTATTGAATATGAAATGATAGTATGGCGTGAAATTGAATTATTCATTGGAAAATGATTGATGTAGATTCGGCCAAGACCAAGTCTGTACATGATAGTATATGTGGTATGTGAAGTATATTTGAATAATTGTGATGTGAATACATGAAAATTTATATTTTGATTTAAGATTCTACGCGATGAATGTGAATGTGTATAAATATGAGATAAGGCCTAATGGCCGATGTGATGAATGTGAAAGTGTATATATATGTGATAAGGCCTAATGGCCGATGTGATGAATGTGAAAGCGTATACATATGTGATAAGGCCTAATGGCCGATGTGATGAATGTGAAAGCGTATACATATGTGATAAGGCCTAATGGCCGATGTGATGAATGTGAAAGCATATACATATGTGATAAGGCCTAATGGCCGATGTGATGAATGTGAAAGTGTATATATGTGATAGGGCCGAGTGGCCAACGTGATGGATGTGAAAGTGTATAAATGTGATAAGTCCCGAAGGGCATTTGTGTTAGTACTATATCCGGGTTAAAACCCCGCAGGCTTTATGCGAGAATATTATCACTGATTAATGACCGTAGGCTTCGTGCTCGTACTATATCCGAGCTCTAATGACCCGATGACTACGTGTGGAGATTTTGTCCGGGTAAGCCCCGAACTAAAGGTTTTGCTGAAGATTCAAGTAAAGCGTAAGATTATGCGACTTCACAGTGACAATTAGTAATAAATACATTCAATGCGTTAAGTTGGTCAGGTATGTATTTGAGATTATATTTAAGTTTGATTTAGACTAAATCACAAGGTCGTTATGTGATGCACATGTGAGTAAAGCAATAAGACTGTTCTATGATTATTGTGCATTTGGTCAATGTGGGAAGTCAAGTAAAAATATGTAATGTACCTATGATCATAAGAGGTCACCATCAAGTGAGAATTTATCTGCCTATTACATATGATGAGACGTGCATATTCGGAAAAGGGGATGGTATGCCCGAAGGAAGAGTGAAATAAAAATACGAACAACTATGTTATAATTTGGTTGTTATCTGTTGACACTGCTTAAAACTTACTAAGCATTGTAATGCTTACTCCGTTTACTTTGTTTCCTCTGTTTTATAGATCTCATTTGGAAGCTACAGCTCGGGGATCGTCAAGAACTAGTCACACTATCACTATCCTTTGCTTGGTACTGCTACGTTTTGGAATATCTTATGGCATGTATAGAATAGACTAGCAGTGAGAGGATATTTTGGTTAATGTATAGGACTACCCTTTTGTTGTAGGTCATGTACCTTTCGGTTTTGTGTAAATTTGGATAGCCATGCGAAAATGGCTTAAGTATACTTGATCATAGCATTATAATCGTTTTGTATGTCGTCCGTCGAGAGGTATGGAAATGTTGGTAACGGTTAGTCATGGGAATGGTTATTCATGATCACCTTTGGTATGTGTATGACAAACTCTAGTTGATCCATGGAGGATCATGAAATAGGTAAAGTTTACCTTAAAAATAGATACTGACAGCAGCAGTGATGTGGATGTGAAAAATCTCTAAAAATAGTAGGAATGGAATTAAATAGCGAATAAATTATGTAACCGAACCTTGATGAATCTATTTTCATAGGAAAGTAACGAAACAATCATCTGAACAGTATGTTAAGAGATATTTAAGTTTTCATGAGACAGGGCCAGAACGGTTTCTGGATTCCCTGTTCCGACTTTGGAAATTCATTATAAATTAACTAGAGATAATTATAAGTGATGCCTTATATGTACAGAATCCTTTTTGAGTGTAGTTTCCTTAGAAGCAAGCGGCATAAGCATTGAAGCCCTGTACAAGGAGTTATCTAAGTCACATTGCAGGAAGGTCAGTGTAGTCAAACCCTGTAACAGGGGAGACTTTAACTAATAAACTGTACTAATTGGCCCAACCGAAAATTCTAGAAAAAAATTTGTAGATGCATATATGAGTCTAGTTTCAGGGAAAAATCACGAAACTGATTTTCGAGTTGTGGAACTCAAGATATGATTTTTAAGGTGACAGGGACGCAGTTAGCCAACTGCCTGGAAATTTTTAAAAAGTGGACTGTGTAAGTAAATGGATTAAGCCCGTTAACCCCTCATGTCCGACTCCGGCGACGGTCTCGGGTACGGGGTGTTACAAAAGCTCTATAAGTTCGAAATAGAAAATAAATTCAATTAATTCCACATGGGTAAGGGACACGGGCATGTCCCAAGCACACGGGCGTATGCATTGCCTCCACACGGGCGTGTGAGGCTTAAACCTTAAAATTTTCCTAAGATTTTCTTAAGCTCTCAATTTAGTCTTGAACCATTCTTAATGCATGTTTTGGGTCTTGTTAGCCCATAATAGGGACACTATGAATATGTTTGATGGGTTTTAATTTAGAACGAAATTTTATAGCCTGTGATTTTCCAAAAATATCATGTTTGTGTACGGTAATGCCCCGTACCTTGTCCTAGTCTCGGGTACGGGTAAGGGGTGTTACATAATTAATGTGATGTTGTACCATGTGTTAATGCTTAAATTTTATTATGAGTTATGCTTTGATTACTCCATGAGTATGTGATTGGTGCCATGGATATTGAAATCAACATTACAAGCAAGCTCAACAGAAATGTGGTATTGAAAAATCCCATTTTAACCTTAGGAATAGTTAGGATACGAGTGACATTTCACTAGGAACTATGTGATCTGAGCTCTTGAGTTATGGTTTGAGTTCATGATATATGTTACACATGTTTTGGCGTTCCGGGTACTGGTCCTGTATGTTCTACCGGTGGCTGGGTAGTCTGGCATGTGTTGTGGATACCTGACAGCTTGTGTGAACAGCCCATGTAGCTACATCCTGACCGTCAGCTTGTGAGAGCAAACCCATGAGTAGCTTGAAAGCAAGCAACATGTGATATGTGATATAAGGTAGCGTTGGCTACATATGGGGCACTTAGGTGCGAGATTCCGATGTATCCGATAGTATTCCAAGTGTTCAACAGGTAGTTGAAAGAGAAGTTCCATGGGTAACCTTAATGAACACGTCAAAGACGAGAAACTAAGTATTATGTGCAAATTGGTAAAAGTATGTACACAAACTCGTGATTAAAGATCTCGGTATGCTAGGAACATGTGGTAAGAATGCATATGGGAAAGTTATGCTTATGAGACTTGATGACATTTATGAAACTTTGCCTTATGTTAATTGTATGATTTATGTTGCTTATTATTTGCATGTGAACTTCTTATGCTTTAAAGCTTACCCCCTTCCTTTCTTTTTATAGTGTCGCCAAGCTAGCTCGAGGGTCGAAGGGCATTGGAGCTCGATTCACACTATCAAACTGATCTTTTGGGTATAGTGAATTTAAGTATTTTGAATATGGCATGTATAGGGACTTGGTCCTTTTGTTATGTGTCGTATTGATTAGCCAAATGTGTTGGCTCATGATGGTATTGTGATTCATTTTGTATATGGCCATAAAAGGTGGCTCATATTGATTATTTTAGTTGTAACCCTAATCATTTGCGCATGCATACAAATGTGTTATGCTTGATGTGGTTGCTTGTGGTTGATTATGTTAATGAGTGTGATGGATGGCATGTATATTGAATGTATGAAATATGATTAATGAGTATGACGATAAATGTGGTATAGTGATGAATAGTTATGAAATTAGTGTAGAATTCCATATGAAAGCCTAATGGTTTAAGTATGTGATATGTTGACCCTACCAAGTTATAAATTAACAATGTATGTGAATGCTTGAGTAACTAAAGCTGTCATGTTGCATGCCATGAAGATAGTGTAGGTAGGTGAGTGTTCAAGGGTGGCAAATGGCTTGGAAAATAGCCTAGAAATTGTCCACACGGTTAGACACACGGGCATGTGTCTAGGCCGTGTGTGACACACGGCCTACCCCATGGGCATGTGATCCGGCCTTGTGTCCCCTACACCCTAATTAATGCAAAACAGAATGCCCAGTAGTAAACACATGGGCAGAGACACAGACGTGTGAAAGGCATGGCCTTAGGACATAGGAGTGTGCCCAGGCCGTGTGAAGTCTGCACTTGATTTCAAGAATTTAATTCTCCACATGGCCTAAGTACACGAGCGTGTGTTGTGGCCGTGTGACCTCATTTTGCTGATGCCATCATAGTTAGAGAGTTACATGGGCTGAGGACACGGGCGTGTCCTAAGTCACACGGGCGTGTGTGACCACACGGGCGTGTGAATCTCCAAAACAAAAAATTTTCTAAGTGTCAAAGAAGGTTCCGGAAGTTCTCAATTTAGTCCCGAATCGCTTTCAGTATTTGTTTTGGGCCTCGTAGACCCTTTTAAAGGACAAATTGCATGTGATTGAAGAGTTTTAAACTTGGATGAATGTAACAATCCAATTTTGGGCCTAGTCAGAAAGTGATCTCGGGACCACAAATCCGGAGTCGAATAAATTATTCCATTATTATTTTGATGTTATAGCATGATTATATGAATCCATAGAAATTTTGGTAAAGTAATTTTAACATTTGCGAGTCCAATTGGGAAAAATGATTAAATCGCATAAAATGCAAAAGTCCTAAATTCATAGCTAAAGGTGTCAAATAGCTAGAGAATAAAAATTTGAGGTCTTTAAAGGGCAATTAGACCTTATTGTGATAGCTTGGCTGGCCATGGGAGGTAAAAATGTTGAAAAGGAAACATTAGGTAAGTTGATGACATAATGTATGATATAATAATGCCCTAAGCCTAGCTATCATCTTTTTCTTTCATTCTTTCTTCTTTACCACTGATTTTTTAGCCATTGTTAGGAGTTTTGAGCTTCAAAAATTTCAGCAACTCATTCCTCTTGCAAGTAAGTGATTTTTTATGGCTTTTCTTGAATATTTTTGTACTTTTGAGACCCTTGAAACATGGGCTTTCAAATGAGGGTACTATTTTACAAAATGACCAAGAGTGTAGGGTTTTACCATGAAAGGGTTTGTAGAGTTTGTTGAGTTTTTATGGAAAAAAAAGTCTTAGGTGTTTTATGAACAATTTTTGTGAAAGGTGCTAGCACGAAAACACCTAAAAGGGCTATATTGCATAAGTTGTAAAATAGATGTTAAGTCTGTGAAATAGTGGGAATTTGGAGTTGCTACAGAGTAAAAAGGGTTCAGTTAAGCTTAAGATACGAAGAAATTCAATGAAAATCAATTTTCGAGCCTAGGGGTAAAATGTCATTTTACCAAAAATGTGAATTTTCAATTGCCTAATTTTATTTAATAACTAAATAAGTACATTTTGCTATTATAGATCAAGAATTACCAAATCCAAACCTAAACCGGGGGAAAGCTAATCAAATCAATTAATTGCCATATTTTGTAATCCGAAGTAAGTTGTATGTAAATAATACAACTACATTGCTAATGTATGTATTGAATTGTACTTGAATTTAATATAGCATGAATTGCTTAATTGTGGAATTGAGAAAGCATGATGGTAATAGAGATAGCAGAGTTCCCGTTTAAACCTAGGAAATAAATCGGATATTCATGTCATAACATATGGGTTATTATGAGCTAGTGTAAGACATGTCTGGGACATGGCATCGGTATTGAGACGAGTGCTAGTGTAAGACATGTCTGGGACATGCATCGGCCTCGAGATGTAAGCCAGAGTAAGACATGTCTAGGACATGCATCAGTTATGAGATGTGTCAGTGTAACCATGTCCGGGACATGACATCGACACAGATATGCTATAGCTTGTGTAAGACCATGTCTGGGACATGGCATCAGCACCTTACCCACATTTGAGGCTTAATGAATATCCGGTACTGTTCCGAATGGTTTGACAGCAAAAGTTATGAACTTAAGTTAATGAGGAAAGTATAACTGTGTTGTGAGTGGTACAGGTACCTAATTGGTATGTATAAAATGTAAGCTTAATGTATATGCTATGTGATTTGTATGGATAGTGATGAGTAAGTTATGCTTATGCCTTCATTTGTATCATGAGCTTGTTGATAAATGGTAAAGTTGTTCTTGTATACTTATTTATCTGCAACTTACTAAGCTATATATTTACTCTCTTTTCTTTTCAATTTCTTATAGTGCCGCCTATCTAGCTTAAGGATCAACGGAAGTTAGAGATATCGATCACACTATCAATCGAAGCTTTCAGTATAGTTTGATTTATATTTTTGAATATGGCATGTATAGGGAACTAGACTTGTGTTTTGTGTCATTGAGAGCTATTCAAATGTGTTGGCTTGGATTGGAAACCTTTTATTTTGTATTAAGCCTTGAATGATGGCTAATATTCATTTTGATTTATATGAAAAGATGTTATTTTCATGGCCGAGTAAAATGCACTAAAGTAATATTGTTTGTTGTGGCTAATTTGGTTGTATGAGATAGTCTTGTATTGGTTCTGGTTGCTTATGTGTAGGTTATGTATATAAGGGTGACAAAGAGGCTTGATATATAGCCTTATATTGTCCACACGGGAAGACACACGGGTGTGTGTCTAGGCCGTGTGTCACACACGGTCTGTCCTATGGACATGTGGTCCAACCGTGTATCCCCTGCACGTAAAAATTTCAAGTCAATATGCATGATAGTAAACACACGGGCAGAGACACCGCTATGTGTCTCAGCCGTATGGGGAACACGGCCTAGCACATGGGTGTGTGCCTTAACCATGTGACATTATGGGGATGCTGACGTCAGAAATAGAATGTCCATGTTTTTGCACACGGGCTAGGACATGGGCGTGTCATGGCCTTGTGAAAGACACTGGCTAGGGACATGGGTGTGTGTCAGGCCGTGTGAAAACCCCTGTAGGTGTGCATTTAAAATTAATTCCACACAGGTGGAGGACACAGGCATGTCCATGTACTCAACCATGTCAAGTTGGTCACACGGGCATGTCGCCCTTCCACACGGGCGTGTACCCTGTTTCAAAGTCAAATTTTCTACAGATGGTTTAAGGACCCGGGGTGATCTCGAGTAGTTTTCAATGGTCGATTTGGGGCTCATAGGCCCATAATAAGAGGTTTAAAGTAGAAATTGAAAAAGTTCTAAATTGGACCAAGTCTTGGTGATTTGGGGAATGTTTGTATGCATGAGATCGAGTTAGGTAATGCCTCGTATCCCGTTCTGGTGTGGGTTACGGGTATGGGGTGTTACAATGAAATTTTATGGCTCGGTTTTGTATGTTTGTTTACGTTTAAGTCCGAAAATGCCTCAAACCCTATCCCGGCGTCGAATATGGGTAAGGGGTGTTACAACGGGAGTTAGGTGAGATGGCAAGGGTCTCTCCTACCTTAACCAATGGTTAAGTGTTCGGTCCTCACATTGGATATGGAGTAGCTTTAAAACTCGTGGTCAGCTTCTAGCCCCTTAATGGGCCTATAAAATGCAGAGGTTAAGAAATAAAAATAAATAAATTATTTAATATTTCAATTTTATTTTAATAATAAATATTTTGTAGTATAAATGTTAAAATATGTTATAAGCCTATGTATTCTTCACAAATTTGCAATTTAATCTTTGTACTCTTATTTTCAAGAATTTAGTCCTCTACTTTTTAGATTTAAAATCAAGTCCAATTGTTGACATTGTTATTTTTTTTTCAATTTTGTTGATGTCACATTTTAAATAAAAAATTCACTTGGTAGTCATGTAACTGAAAAATGACATTATAATGAATCTGAATTTACCAAAATATTTTCAATATATGCAAAAATAATATAAAATATAAATATATTGATATAAAATAAACACAATTAAACAATGAAAAGATAAAAAATCTCAAATGTATATTTGCTTAATTGAAAATAGTTTTTATGAAATATTTTTAAGAAATCATCAAATAACGTAAAATATTTTAAGCAGATTCATCCAAACACTAAAAATATTAACTTTTTCATGAAAATAAATTATTTTATAGAAACTATTTTAATGAAACAAACAAACCCTAAATTAAAAAAATGAAAATATGAAAAAGTAAAAGAGAATTTTTAGAGAAAGAAAAATAAACAAAGAATATAATTTTAGAAGGGAATGCTGAAGTGAGCTTGAACATAATTGATTAATTGGAAATGAATCTATCATGGCGACCCAACACTTGGATGATAATATTTGCAGGTATATTACTTATTTTTTTTAATGGATTCGTCTATTTTAATCCAAAATTAAGGGTGCATATATATTCGAATTTTGTTTTCTTTTTCTAGGGATTCGCATATCTCAATCCAAAATTAAGATAATAAATAGTGCAAATCGCATAACACTTTTATGAATTTAAATATTTTAATGTATTGGGAGTGAATGCAAATATTATTTAAATTCTTTTTTTTTTGATATTGGTTATAAATATAATTTTAAATATTTAATCTATTATTGGTTTTATTTTATTAAAATTGTTTAAAAAATATTTCTAACTTTACTAAATACTAATATTTAATGAATTCAAATATATGACAATAATATCAATATTTAATGAATTTAAATATGTGATAATAATATAATTAATTTGCATTTAGATTCAAATTGTAATACTTGAATTTGATATGAATAATAATAATAATAAACTGTTATTTATATCTAACTCGCTAAGATCCTCAAATACGTGATAATAGTATTTAATGAATTGTTTATTGGATGATGAGTATTGTTATCAATACAGAAGGACATGACTTCAAGTACGTTACAGTACATTGTCCTCCTATTTATGAGTGGAGAAGTAGTTATGAGTAATTATAAGCATTGTGTCAAAAAGTAGATATAATCAAAACCTATAATTAAATTATTCAAAAAAATTCTAAAAAGACATTCTTTTTAGAATTAAAGTTTATGTTATAATTTAAATGAGGAATGTTAATACCAAAGTTGAAACCCTAGATCTTGAGATGAAAATAGAAAAGTTTTAGATCTTGAGATGAAAATAGAAAATTTTAATCACTTGCTTTTTAAAATTATTAAATAAAAGAGGCATATGCTTTTAAAATATTTTGAAAATGATTAATTCTTAAATTTTAATTTGTCATTGATGATGAAATAATTAAATTATCAATTTTCGATTTTGTAACAGTCAAATTTCAGTGAAATCGAACACAGTGGTTTCGAGATCACAAATTCGATAGAAAATAAAATTTATTTTAATTTTATTATAAGGTCCGTATTATGTTAGAAATGTCTTGTAAAAATTTTGATAAGAAAATCTTACCTATTATGTATTTAATTGCGGGGTGTACTAAATCGCATAAAAGGCAAAAGTTGAACTCTAGTGGCTAGAAGGACTAAATAGCTATGGAATTCAAAACTTGCGGTCCTTATATGGTAATTAGACCATTAAAGAAAATTATGTAGATATTTTAGTGACTCATCCATAAAAATTTAGAAAAAGGGCAAGGACTAAATTAGAAATTGAAAAATATTTAATTAATCAAAAAGATGATAAAAGATATCATCTTATTTTTCTTATCATCTTCCCCAGAATTCTATGGAAACCCTAGGAGAAAGAGAAGAAACTTTCATAGCTTAATTAGATAAGTTTTCTTGTCCCATTTTTAGTAATTTTGATATTTTTGAAACCGGGATAGCTTAATCGATCTAATTGGAAGATCAATTTGAAAAGATATCAAGGTATGGAAATTAGGTCATGGATGAATATGCTAAAAATTTAAAATTTATAGTAGAAATGAAAGGTCGTTGATAGATAAATAACTTTTCAAAGTGATTTTTGATGAAAACATGATGTAGGGACTAAAATGAAAAGTTGTGAAAATTGATGAAAAATTCTAAAATTTATAGAAAATATGTGCTGTTAATTTTATGTTGAAATTTTATGTTGAAATTTATAGAAAATTGCATGAATTTTATTTTCCGATCCTAGAGACGAAATTGGAATTTATGGAAAAGTTGGGGGCAAAATGGTAATTTTGCCTAAGATGTAAATTGAGTCCAAATGAATATGAAATGTGTGAAATTGATGATTAAAATTATTTATATAGATATAGACAACACAAATTTGAGGTTAGATCGAGAAAAAGGAAAGGTTTCGGATTAGTAGATTATTTACGCGAACAAGTGTCAAGGTAAGCTCGTGTAACTTGATCGAGCATGTAAAGGTGTTGACTTGAATGTTATGATTATATGCAATATGATTTATATTTACGTGAATATTATAAATGTGTGAAATGATTACATGATCAAAAACATAGGAAAAGGGTAAAATCTCATTTGAATATTGAATTTCGATGGATAAATGCGATTGCCTTATAAAATGAGGTCATGCATTTGTTGCTGACGGGATTTAACTCGGACAAGTAATCTTATTGATCTCATTATAGAAAGGATTTAGCTCGGACGGGTATCCTGATATAATCCTTCTTGAGCATATGTTACAATTAGGATTTAGCCTGGATTGGTAATTTTAATTGAGCTCTTATGAGCATACGTTACATAAAAGATTTAGCCTGGATTGGTAATCCTGTAATACGATATAAGGCTCAAGAGTGTGATCTTTGATTAAATACCCTAATGGGTACTCTTGAATAAGAATTGACGGGTTATTGAATTGTACACCTTGAGTGTACTACTTGAATATCCATCGAAATTTCAATGATTCAACGGACAAAACTCTTGGCATGATGAGAGAATTATGAGATGAAATGATAAATTCTTGAAAGAGTATTGCATGATGAGCTCATCTATGTTTACTTGATGTATATTAAAATTTTATGACTTACATGTTTGATTGAATACATGTGTTTAGGCAATTTTTCCAAGTAGGTGGAAAACATGATATTGTATGCTTAGATTTAATAAACGGGATTGGTAAGTTTATTTTTTGTTATATGAAAATAAGCTCGCGAAGGTTGGAGATCATTTAAGTATCATCACACTATCCACTAGCTTATTTTGGGTATATATAGTAAAATGATTTTGGTATAATGGCATGTATAGGTTAACTTGGCCATAGATGGCTTAAATATGTGGTTTGAAATCTAGCCATTGGAATGGCTAGAAATGATTTTTTTTATATACATGTAATGTCATACTATGGTAGCTACATACATGTTAAATGGTTGTTCAAATTATGCCTAACACATGGAATATACCAAGGAAAGATTATAAACAAGTATGCATGTAAGGATATGCCATGTTGAATGATAGAGTTTGCTTAATTTTGAGTGCTTGAAATGGTTGGTGTTTAGATGTGAGTTTAAGTGCAGGTCATTGGTAAATTTTGGGTGAGAAATAAGCTAGAAATGGCTTCATTTTGTCCACACGAGCAGACACACGAGCATATGTCTAAATCATGTGTGACACACGGCCTGGTACATGAGCGTGTAGTTAGGCCGTATGTCCCCTACATCTTAAATTTGAGAAACAGAATGCTCAGAATTCAGCAATTTAGCACACAAGTAGAGACACGGGTGTGTATCTCAGCCATGTGTGCTACACGGACTAGAACACGGGTGTGTGTCTTGGCCGTGTGAAACCTGCACCTAATTTCGAAGAATTTAAGTAACCACACGACCTAGGACATGGGCATATGGCCGGTCATGTGACACAAGTTAGAGAGTTACATGGGGTTGAACATGGCCAGCAACACAGGCGTGTCCTAGGGTCTCACGGGCGTGTCCCTTGGGCCACACGGGCGTGTGTGCCCTGTATCTTTGAAAATTTTAAAAATTTCACGAAAAGTCCTATGAGTTCCCGATTGAGTCTCGATTCGATTCTAACACTCATATTGGGCCTCGAGGGTCTATTCAAGGGACATTATGAATAATATTGGAAAATGAATAGATTGACATGAATTATCTGTAAATGTTCTGGCAACTCTGATAACGTTCCATAACTTTATTTTCGGCGACAGATACGGGTTAGAGGTGTTACATTTAGTGGTATCAAAGCTACGGTTTAGCCGATTCCCAAATTTAACGTAGCAAACATGAGTTTAGCTATACATGCCATTATGTAATTTGCAATAGTGTGATGTCTCCTGATCATTTTAAATGTTTTTTTCATACAATAATGCCATCCAACCAAGCTAGAGTTGAACCAAAGGAAGTTGAGAGCAATGTTTCGGCTTCAATTCAAAGAGTTGCATTTGTATCTAGTAGTGAAATGCCCGTATCTGAGGGCCGAAGTGAGGAGGAAAAATAAGCCTTCTTTCAATTGATGAATGAATGGTTTACCAAATACTTAAGAAGAAATCCTGTTGTACAATGACCTCCCTCACCTGCTCCTCAACTGGTTCCTGAGGTACCACAGGGTGCTAAACCCGCTAGAATAGGCAAGCCTCTAGTGGATAAAATTAGTAAGCATGGGGTGGAAGAATTTAAAGCTACCATAGATGATGATTCGAAAAGAACTGAATTTTGGTTAGAAAATACCATCCAAGTTTTTGATTAATTATCTTGTACATGTGCTGAATGTCTAAAGTGTGCAATATCTCTACTGAAAGATACAGCTTATCATTGGTGGAATACCATAACTTCAATTGTACCGAGAGAGAACATTACACGGGAATTCTTCCAGGCTAAATTTAGAAAGAAATATGTTAGTCAGAGATTTATGGATCAGAAAAAGAAAGAATTTTTAGAACTCAAGCAGGAAGACATGACTGTATCTGAGTATGAACGAGAATTTGTTCGGTTGAGCAAATATGGCAAAGAATGGGTTCTATGTAACAGTCCAATTTAGGGCCTAGTCAGAACAGTGGTCTCAGGACCACAAATTTGAAGTTTAAGAGATTATTTTATTGTTATTTTAATGTTCTGGCATGAACATATTAGTGCATGAAAATTTTGGTAAGTTAATTTTGACGTTTGTAAGCCCAATTACAAAAAAGGACGAAATTACATAAAGTGTAAAAGTCCTAAATTGATGGCTGAAGATGTTATTTTGTTAGGGAATCAAAATTTGGGAATTTTAAAGGGCAGTTAGACCCTATTAGAAAAGCTTGGCCGGCCATGAGACAAGAATGGGTAATTGGTCAAAGGGTTAGGTTGGTTGATGTCATAATATGTATTTTAATAATACCCTAAAGCCTACTATTCACCTTCTTCATCCATTTTTCTCCTCTTTGACTAAAAATCAACCATTGTTGGGGTTTGAAAGCTTTAAAAATTTCAGCAACTTTAAGCACTCTCAAGTAAGTGATTTTGATAGTTTCTCTTAATGATTTTTACATTTTTTGGACTCCTTGAAGCATAAGCTTTCAAATAAGAGGATTATTGTGCATAATAAACAAGATTTTAGGGCTTTTCCATGAATAAATTTGTGATAGTTGCTGAGTTTTTATGGAAGAATATGAGTCCTAATTGTGTTATAAACAACTTTTGTGAAAGGTGTTAGCATGATAACACCTAAAGGGACTATTTTGCATAAGTTACAAAATAGGTGATAAGTGTGAAATAGTGAGAATTTGGGGTTGATATAAGAGTAAAAAGAGCTCATTTAGGCTTGAAATATAAAGAAATTCGATAAAAATTGATTTTCGAGCATAAAGGCAAAATGGTCATTTTGTCAAGGTCTAGGGGCAAAATGGTCATTTTTACCTAAGACGTAAATTTTGGATTGCCTAATTTTATTTAGTGGCTAAATGAGTGTATTTTGCTAATATAGATTAAGATTTGCCAAATCCGAACCTAGATCAGGGGAAAGCCAAGCAAATCGACTAAACTGACTAGTCGTGTGTTTTTTGTAATCCAAGATAAGTTGTATGTAAATAATACAACCATATTAATAATGTATGTGTTCAATTGTATTTGAATTAGTATAGCATGAATTGCTTGATTGTGGAATTGAAAAAGTATAATAATAATAATAGAGATAATAGGGTTCCCGTTGAACATACGAAATAAATCGGATATTCATGTCGTAACAGTAGGGTCACTTGTGTGAGCTAGTGTAAGACCATGTCTGGGACATGGCATCGGCATTCAGACGATAACTAGTGTAAGACATGTCTGGGACATGCATCGGCTGCGAGATGTGTCAGTGTAAGACCATGTCTGGGACATGGCATCGGCACCCTACCCCATGTTTAAGGCTTATATAATATCTGATAGTGTTCCGAATGGTTCAAAGGTTGAAGTTATGATTGTGAGTTAATAAGGGAAGTATAACCGTGTTGTGAGTGATACAGGTACCTAATTGGTACGTATGAGGAATGAGATCAATATAAAATATGTGATTTGTATGGAGGGTAACAAGTAAGTTATGCTTGTGCCCATTTTTGTGTTATGGGCATGATGATCATTCATGAATTTGTTGTCGTATATTTATTTATATGCAACTTACTAAGCTTTTATGCTTACTCCTTTTTTCTTTCCATTTCCTTACAGTGCCGCCTAATTAGCTCAAGGATCACTGGAAGTCAGAGATATCGATCACACTATTAGCTGAAGCATTCGATATAGTTGGATTTATATTTTTGAATATGGCATGTATAGGGCTAGACCTTATCATTTTGTGTCTTTGAGAATTGGCCAAAAGTGTTGGCTTGGGATAGATCCCACACTTGGTATTAAGCCTTGAATGATGGCTAAAATTCATTTTGAGTTTATAAAAGATGCTTCTTTATGGCTGAATGAATGTCTATTGTGGTTGATTTGATTTTGGAAATTATGGTTGTTTTGGTATTGATATGAAAATAGGTATGCAAGGGTGGCAATGAGGCTTGTTAAATAGCCTTATAATGTCCACATGGGTAGATATACGGGTGTGTGTCTAGGCCGTATGTGACACATGGTCAGCCCCATGGGCATGTGGTTCGGCCGTTTGCCCCCTCCACGTACAAATTTCAAGTCAATAGACACGGCAGTGTGTCTCAGCTGTATAGAGGACACGGCCTGGTACACGGGCATGTGTCACGGCTGTGTGATATTTTGGGGATACTGACGTTAGAAACAGAATGTTCAGGTTTTTACACATGGGCTAGGACACGGGTGTCTCATGGCCGTGTAAGGGACACGGGCATGTGTCTGGACGTGTGGAAACCCTTGTAGGTGTGAATTAGAAATTAATACTACACGGGCACAGGATACGGGCTTCTCCCTGAGTGTTCAGGCCATGTGAGCCACACAGGCCGTCAACACAGTCATGTCGAAATAGCCACACGGGCGTGTTACTCTTCCACATGGGCGTGTGCCCTATTTCAAAAGCAAACTTCTTAAGGTTGGGTTGAGGACCCAGAATGGTTCTGAATAGTTTTCAATGATCAATTTGGGGTTCGTAGGCCCATAATAAGTACTTTAAAGTAGAAATTTAAAAGTTTTAATTTGGACCGAGTCTCGGTGAGTTGAGATTGGTTGTATGCATGAAACTGAGTTAAGTAATGCCTTGTACTCTGCCCTAGCGTGGGTTACGGGTATAGGTGCTACATTTAGTGGTATCAAAGCTATTGTTTAGTCGGTTCTAGGACTAACTTAACGAGAGCACGAGTCTAGCTATATATGCCATAGTTGTATATTGATAGTGTGATGAATCCTGACGATTATAAATTATGTTTTTATATAGTAAATGGATCTTGATAGGGCCACGGCGAATGACGTGGAAAGTAATACGCTGACTCTCACCGAAGGGACCGTGCCAGTTGAGAGTGAGCCCGTGACTATGGGCCAAGGCAGAGGGGCTAGAGAAGCCTATCTCTGAATGATGGATGCTTGGTACACGGAGTTCATTCATGCGAACCCGAACATTCCACCTCCCCTACCTCTTTCGATTCCCCAGTATGTCCCGGTAACTCCGCAAGGTGCGGACATGTTTAGGAGAGAGAAGCTTCCGGTAGACAAGATCCGAAAACAATGGGCCAAGTAATTCCGGGCTAGTATAGATGATGACCCAGAAAGGGCAGAGTTTTGGTTAGAAAAATACCATAAGAGTATTTGATGAACTGTCATGCACACTTGAAGAGTGCGTAAAATATGCTGTGTCACTCCTACGAGACTTGGTTTATCAGTGGTGGAACACTTCGTGTTTATGTTACCAAGAGAGAGTCAATTGGGAATTTTTCCAGGAGAAATTTAGGAAAAAGTACATTAGCCAGAGGTTCATGGACCAGAAAAGGAAGGAATTTTTAAAGTTAAAGAAAGGCCAAATGTTAGTGACGAAATATGAACACGAGTTTGTGAGGCTTAGCAAGTATGCGCGGGAGTACGTATCCACAAAAGCCATCATGTGTAAGAGATTTGAGGATGCATCAATGAAGATATCCGAGTGTTTGTTGGCATTTTAGAACTACGGGAATTTGTAGCACTTGTTGAAAGAGCCTGTAAGGCCGAAGAACTGATTAAAGAGAAGAGGAAAATGGCTTCTGAATCGCGAGATTTAAAGAAGAGACAGATAGGTAAATCATATCAGTCCTTATCCAAGATATCAAAGGAATTCTCTACCTGATCGAATGCTTCGGTGGGGTATCCAAAGAGAAACAAGAACCGGCAGAACACGATATCTAGAGCCCAGACCACTCCGGTTGTGAGTGTCGACAGTGCTCGACCAAATAAGCCAGATTGTTCGCAATGTGGAAGACGTCACTTCGGTGAGTGCCGAGGAAATGAAAGAGGTTGAGTTAAGTGTGGGTCACTAGACCACTTTATCCGTGATTGTCCTGAGATGAAATAGAGAGAAAGGAAATAAGAAGTGAATGTAAGTAGTGCATCGTTGAGAGGTAGAACACAAAAGAACCCGAGGAGTGGGGATAGTAGTAGAGGCGCACGAAGAGACGCTGCGGTGAGGTCCAAGGGCAGAGCGCCAGCAAGGACCTATGCTATACGTGCCCAGGAAGAGGCAGAGTCTCCCGATGTGATCACGGGTATCTTTTTTATCTATAACATATATGTTATTGCTTTAGTTGACCCGGGATCTACCCACTATTATATTTGTATGGAATTGATATCTCGTATGAGTATGCTAGTAGAGCCCACTGAGTTTGTGATCAAAGTGTCCAATCCTTTAGGCAAACATGTATTAGTGGACCAAGTGTGTAGAAATTGTCCTTTGATAATTAAGGGTTATTGTTTCCCGACCAACCTGATGCTGTTGCCTTTTAATGAGTTTGATGTAATCCTTGGGCTGGATTGGTTGACAACTCGTAGTATTGTAGTAGACTACGAGAAAAAGAAATTTGAGTTGAAATGTGAAAACGGGAATGTTCTTCGGGTTGGGCCAAATGAGTCAGATAAATTGCCCGTAATAGTATCGTCTTTGACTACTGAGAAGTATTTGGGAAAAGGATATGAGGCTTACTTAGCATTTGTATTGAATACTCAAGTGTCTGAGTTGAAGATTGAATCAGTATCGGTAATTTGTGAGTTTACAGACGTGTTCCCGAAAGAATTACCCGGATTACCTCCAGTGAGGGAAGTTGAGTTTGGAATCGAGTTGGTCCCCGGTACGACACCCATCTCGATTGCTTCGTATAGGATGGCTCGTTGAAAGAGTTGAAAGCATAGTTGCAAGAGCTAACGAATAAGGGCTTTGCGAGACCAAGTTTTTCACCGTGGGGTGTTCTGGTACTTTTTGTGAAAAAGAAGGATGGGTCGGTGAGATTATGTATCGACTATAGATAGCTTAATAAAGTAATAGTAAAGAACAAGTATCCTTTGCCAAGGTTCGACGACCTATTTGATCAGTTAAAGGGAGCCACTCTATTTTCCAAGATTGACCTGAGATTCGGATACTATCAGTTAAGAGTGAAAGAGCAAGATGTGCCAAAAATTGCATTTCGGACAAGATACGGGCATTATGAGTTCCTCGTCATGCCCTTTGGTTTGACTAATGCCTCGCCGGGTTTATGGATTTGATGAACCACGTTTTTCGACCGAATCTAGATAAGTTTGTCGTCGCCTTTATCGATGGCATGTTGATTTATTTGCGTGATGAGAGCGAGCATGCGGAACATCTGAAAGTTGTGTTACAAAGCCTGAGAGACAAGTAGTTATACGCCAAGTTCAGTAAGAGTGAATTTTGGCTTAAAGAGGTCAGATCCTAGGACATATTGTGTCGGGTGACGGGATCCGAGTTGACCCAAGCAAGATCTCAGCTATTGTAGAGTGGAAACCGCCGAGGAATGTGATAGAAGTTCAAAGCTTTTTAGGCTTGGTCAGATACTATAGAAGGTTTGTAAATAGATTTTCCATGATCGCTACTCCAATGACGAGGCTATTACAGAAAGATATCAAGTTTGAATGGACCAAAAAGTGCAAACAGAGTTTCGAGCAATTAAAGGCTTTGTTGACCGAAGCACCAGTGTTAGTGCAACCGAAGTCGAGCAAGGAATTTTTGATTTATAGTGGCGCCTCCTTGAATGGTTTAGGGTGCGTGCTTATGCAAGAAGGTAAATTCATAGCTTATGCTTCTAGGCAACTGAAGCCACATGAGAAAAACTACCCGACACACGATTTAGAGTTGGCTGCCATCATATTTGCACTGAAAATTTGGAGACACCATCTATATGGTGAGAAATGCCGAGTATTTATCGACCATAAGAGCTTAAAGTACTTAATGACTCAAAAAGAGTTGAATTTGCGGCAACGCCTATGGTTAAAGCTGTTAAGGGATTACGAGTTAGTAATAGATTACCATCCGAGAAAAGCAAACGTCGTCCCCGATGCATTGAGTAGAAAATTGTTATTCGCGCTGAGAGTAAGGAATTTCAATTTGGCTTTGTCTGATGATGGTTCAGTCCTAACAGAGTTGAGAGCTATACCGACGTTTCTTCAAGAGATCCGAGAAGCTCAGAAAAGAGATGAGAAATTGCAAGCAAGAGAACTCAGTGTGAGTCAGGAATTGAATCAGATTTTCGTATTTGTACCGATAGATGTATAATATTCAAAAATAGAGTTTGTGTACCCAAGAATAATGAGCTTATTCAGAAGATTCTGAGAGAGGCACATAGTGGTTGTTTGTCCGTCTACCCGGGTAGGGTGAAAATGTACAACGACCTTAAGAAAATGTACTGGTGGTCGGGTATGAAAAGAGACATTTTAGAGTTTGTGTCTAAATGCCTAATATGTCAGCAAGTAAAGGCTGAACATCAAGTATCTTCGGGTCTACTTTAGTCTATAATGGTCCCCGAGTAAAAGTGGGATCGGATCACTATGGACCTTGTGACAGGTTTGCTAATAACCCCGAAAAAGAAAGATGCAATATGGGTTGTCGTGGATAGACCAACAAAATTGGCCCATTTCATACCAGTGTGTACCGACTACTCCCTCGAGAAAATAGCTGACTTATATATTTCTAAGATTGTAAGGCTTTATGGAGTGCTGCTATTGATTATATCAGACCGAGACCCGCAGTTTACCTCGAGGTTTTGGAAAAAGTTATAAGAAGCAATGGGAACAAAGTTGAGTTTTAGTATGGTGTTCCACCCGCAAACTGACAGTCAGTCGGAAAGAGTGATTCAGATTCTAGAGGACATGTTGAGATGTTGCGTCCTCGAGTTCTAGGGATGTTGGCAAAGATACTTACCCTTGGTCAAATTTGCCTACAACAACGGTTATTAGACAAATCTGAAAATGACGCCTTATAAGGCTTTGTATGGGCAGAAGTGTCGAACGCCCTTATACTGGACTGAGTTGAGAGAGCACCAGATTCACGGGGTCGATTTAGTCAAAAAGACTAAACAGAAAGTCAAAGTGATTCGTGACTGCTTAAAGGTCGCCTCAAATAAATAGAAATCATATGCAGATTTGAAAGGAAAGGAAATTGAGTTTCAAGTCGCTGATAAGGTATTTTTGAAAGTATCTCCATGGAGAAAAGTTCTCAGATGTGGTAGAAAAGGCAACTTGAGTCCTCGCTTTATAGGACCTTTGTAGTTACCGAGAGAGTGGGGCCAGTTACTTACCGATTGGATTTGCCACCAGAATTGGAAAAGATTCACAATGTGTTTCATATTTCCATGCTACATCGATATAGATCAGACCCTTCGCATGTGATAGAGCCGACAGAGGTTGAGATTCTTTCGGACATGACTTATGGCGAAGAGCCAGTCAAGATTTTAGCCCGGGAAGTCAAACAATTGAGAAATAAGAGTATAACACTTGTTAAATTTTTGTGGCATAGACATGAAGTTGAGGAAGCTACGTGGGAACTCGAGGAGACTATGAGAGATCTATACCCAAACTTATTCACCGGAAAGATTTTCAAGGACAAAAATCCCTAAGAGAAAAGAAATGCAACAGCCCGATTTAGGGCCTAATAGGAATAGTGGTCTTGAGACCACAAATTCAAAGTTAAAAAGATTATTTTATTGTTATTTTGATGTTCTGACATGAACATATTAGTGCATGAAAAATTTGGTAAGTTAATTTTGACGTTTGTGAACCCAATTACGAAAAAGGACTAAATCGCATAAAGTGTAAAAGTCCTAAATTGATGGCTAAAGGTGTTATTTTGTTAGAGAATCAAAATTTAGAGATTATAAAGGGAAATTAGACCCTATTAGAAGAGCTTGGCCGACCATGAGACAAGAATGGGTAATTGGTCAAAAGGTTAGGTTGGTTAATGTCATAATATGTATTTTAATAATACCCTAAAGCCTAGTATTCACCTTTTTCATCCATTTTTCTCCTCTTTGACCAAAAATCAGCCATTTTGGGGTTTGAAAACTTCAAAAATTTCAGCAACTTTAAGCCCTCTCAAGTAAGTGATTTTGATAGTTTCTCTTAATGATTTTCACATTTTTAAACTCCTTGAAGCATAAGCTTTCAAATGAGAGGATTATTATGCATAATAAACAAGAGTTTAGGGTTTTGACATGAATGCATCCATGATAGTTGCTAAGTTTTTATGGAAGAATATGAGTCCTAGTTGTGTCATAAACAACTTTTATGAAAGGTGTTAGCATGAAAACACCTAAAAGGACTATTTTGCATAAGTTGCAAAATAGGTGATAAGTGTGTGAAATAGTGAGAATTTGGGGTTTCTATAAGAGCAAAAAGAGCTCAGTTAGGCTTGAAATATGAAGAAATTCGATAAAAATCAATTTTTGAGCATAGGAGCAAAATGGTCATTTTACCTAAGACGTAAATTTTGGATTGCCTAATTTTATTTAGTGACTAAATGAGTGTATTTTTCTAATATAGATCAAGAATTGCCAAATCCGAACCTAGATCGGGGGAAAGCCAAGCAAATCGACTAAACTAACTAGTCGTGTGTATTTTGTAATCCGAGGTAAGTTGTATGCAAATAATACAACTACATTAATAATGTATGTGTTCAATTGTATTTGAATTAGTATAGCATGAATTTCTTGATTGTGGAATTGAAAAAGTATAATAATAATAATAGAGATAGTAGGGTTCCCGTTGAACATACGAAATAAATCGGATATTCATGTCATAACAGTAGGGTCACTTGTGTGAGCTAATGTAAGACCATGTCTAGGATATGGCATCGGCATTGAGATGAGAGCTAGTGTAAGACATGTCTGGGACATGCATCAGCCTCGAGATGTAAGCCAGTTTAAGACATGTCTGGGACATGCATCGGCTGTGAGATGTGTCAGTGTAATACCATGTCTGGGACATGGCATTAGTACCCTACCCCATGTTTGAGGCTTATGTAATATCCGGTAGTGTTCCGAATGGTTCAACGGCGAAAGCTATGATTGTGAGTTAATAAGAGAAGTATAACCATATTGTGAGTGATGCAGGTACCTAATTGGTACGTATGAGGAAGTTGTTCAATATAGAATATGTAATTTGTATGGAGGGTAACGAGTAAGTTACGCTTGTGCCCATTTTTGTGTTATGGGCATGATGATCATTCATGAATTTGTTGTCTTATATTTATTTACATGCAACTTACTAAGCGTTTATGCTTACTCCCTTTTCCTTTCCATTTCTTTACAGTGCCTCCTAATTAGCTCAATGATCATCGAAATTCAGAGATATCGATCACACTATCAGCCAAAGCATTCGGTATAGTTGGATTTATATTTTTGAATATGGCATGTATAGGGCAAGACCTTATCATTTTGTGTCTTTGAGAATTGGCCAAAAGTGTTGGCTTAGGATAGATCCCACACTTGGTATTAAGTCTTAAATGATGGTTAACATTCATTTTGAGTTTATAAAAGATGCTTCTTCATGGTTGAATGAATATCTATTGTGACTGATTTGATTTTGGAAATTATGGTTGTTTTGGTATTGATATGAAAATAGGTATGCGAGGGTGGCAATGAGGCTTAGTAAATATCCTGATAATGTCTACACGAGTAGACACACATGTCTGTGTGTCTAGGCTATGTGTGACACACGGTCAGCCCTATGGGTGTGTGGTTCGGCCGTGTGTCCCCTGCACATATAAATTTCAAGTTAGTATGCATGGTATTGAACACACGGGCAGAGGCACAGCCGTGTGTCTCAACCGTGTAGAGGACACGGCCTGGTACACGAGCGTGTGCGACGCCCATGTCACATTTTGGGAATGCTGACGTCAGAAATAGAATGTCTAGGTTTTTGCATAAGGGCGTGTCGTGGTCATGTGAGAGATAAGGGCCGTAGACACGGGCATATGTCTGGCCATGTGGAAACCCCTGTAGTGTGAATTAAAAATTAATTCCATACGGGCATGTCCCTGAGTGTTCAGGCCATGTGAGCCACAAGGCCGTTAGCACTGTCATGTCGATATAGCCACACGTGCGTGTTACTTTTCCACACGGGCGTGTGCCCTGTTTCAAAAGCAAACATCTTAAGGTTGGGTTGAGGACCTGGAATGGTTCCAAATAGTTTTCAATGATCGATTTGGGGCTTGTAGGCCCATAATAAGTAGTTTAAAGTAGAAATTTAAAAAGTTTTAATTTGGACCGAGTCTCGGTGACTTGAGATTGGTTGTATGCGTGAAACCGAGTTAAGTGATGCCTTGTACTCTTCCCTGGTGTGGGTTACATGTATAGGGTGTTACATTTTAACCGAGGCTGATATGTGTAAATGCTTTGAAGAAGGTTTAAATGAAGAAAGTTATTGATCGGAATTCTTGAAATAAGGGGATTTACGATGTTAGCCGGTCGAGCACACAAAGTTGAAGAATTTAGTAAAGAAAAGAAACAAGCTGAAAGAGAGGCTCGGGTTTCTGGAAAAAAGATTATGAATAAGTCACAATCATCTGCTTCTAAGAAAATAAAGAAGTATTATGATTATGTTATCACTTCTCCGGGATATTCAAGAAGAGAGCGACATTCTCAACGTTCCAACTCGAGATCATTATCTCCTTCTATAACCAGTGTGGTTAGTGTCAGTAATCTCAAACCAAAGTGTAAGCATTACAACAAGTTTCATTTTGAGGAATGTCGTTTGAGAAGTGGAGCTTATTACCGATGTAGTTCATTTGACCATTTTCTCAGAGATTGTCCAAAAAGAGTTGAAAAAGAAATAGAACCAGCTCCAAAGTCGAGTAATCCTGTTTTGAAAGGCTTCGAGGGGCAGACCACCCCGTCACCCCTGTAATGTTAGTGGTATTCGAGGTACTACCAGGGATACAGCAGTTAAATCTAATGCACGAGCACCTGCAAGAACATATGTTATTTGTGCTAAAGAATATACTTCTGCACCAGATATTATTACTGGTACATTTTCTTTACTTGATACTGATATTACTACTTTGATTGATCCTAGTTCCACACATTCATACATATACAGAAACTTAGTGTCTGTTAAAAATTTACCTGTTGAATTCACTAAATTTGTGATTAAAGTTTCAAACCCCCTAGGCTAGTGTGTTATGGTAGATAAAGTCTGTAAAAACTATCCGTTGATGATAAAAGGTTATTGCTTTTCGGCTGACTTGATATTATTGCCATTTGATGAATTTGATGTGATTTTGGGAATGGATTGGTTAATCCAACATGATGCAGTGGTTAATTGTAAACAAAAATATATTGTATTGAAATGTTAGAGTGGTGAATTACTTCATGTTGAATCTGATAAACTGGATGGATTACCTAATGTGATTTCAGCAATATCAGCACAGAAATATGTCAGAAAGGGTTATGATGCTTATCTTGCATATGTGTTGGATACCAAAGTATCTGAGTCAAAGATTCAGTCAGTGCCGATTGTGTGTGAATTTCCTGATGTATTCCGAGAAGAATTACCTAGTTTACCACTAGATAGAAAAGTGGAATTCTCTATAGATCTTGTTCCAGGTACAACACCAATATCCATAGGACTTTACAGAATGGCTCCTACTGAATTGAAAGAGCTGAAAGTACAGTTGTAAGAATTGATTGACGAGGTTTTGCTCGAACTAGTTTCTCACCTTGGGGTGCACCGGTTCTATTGAAGAAAAATGGATCGTTGAGGCTGTGCATTGATTACAGACAGCTCAACAAAGTAACAATAAAGAACAAGTATCAATTACCTCGTATTGATGACTTGTTTGACTAGATAAATGTGCCTTTCAAAGATTGATCTCCGTTCTGGTTACTACCAACTACGGGTAAAAGATTCGAATGTGTTAAAGACAGTTTCTAGAACCAACTATAGACACTCTGAGTTTCTTCTAATGCCATTCGGTTTGACAAATGCACCTACAGTGTTTATGGATCTAATGAACAGAATTTTCAACCTATATTTAGACAGGTTTGTGGTGGTATTTATAGATGATATTTTAATTTACTCCCTATATGAAAATAAACATGTGGAACATTTGAGAATAGTGTTGCAAACTTTTCGAGAGAAACAATTGTATGCCAAATTTAGTAAATATGAATTTTGGCTACGGGAAGTTAGTTTTCTTAGGCATATAATATCTGCTGAAGGTGTCAGGGTAGTCCCGAATAAAATTTCAGCCATTGTTAACTGGAAGCGACCAAAGAATGTGTCTGAAGTTCGAAGTTTTCTAGGACTAGCTGGTTATTATCGGAGGTTTGTAAAAAGTTTTTCAATGATAGCTTCTCCGATAACCAGTCCTTTACAAAAAGATGTGAAATTTGAGTGGACTGATAAATGTTAGCAGAGTTTTGACAGACTAAAAGCTTTATTGACAGAAGCTCCAGTGTTAGTTCAGCCAAAATAGGGTAAAGAATTTATAGTTTACAGTGATGCGTCATTGAATGGTTTAGGTTGTGTTCTGATGCAAGAAGGTAAAGTAGTAGCCTATGCTTCAAGACAGCTAAAACCACATGAAAGAAACTACCTTACACATGATCTTGAATTGGCAGTCATAGTGTTTGCATTGAAAATATGGCGACATTATTTGTTTGGTGAAAAATGTCATATATTCACTGATCATAAAAGTCTGAAATATTTGATGTCATAGAAAGATTTGAATTTGAGACAGCGCAAGTGGCTCGAATTACGGAAAGATTATGATCTTGTTATTGACTACCATCCTGAAAAAGCCAATGTAGTTGCAGATGCTCTGAGCAGAAAGTCCTTGTATACTTTGCGAGCAATGAATACCTGGTTGTCATTATCTGATGATGGTTCAATTATAGCTGAGTTAAAAGCTAGAACCACTTTTTTTCAGCAGATATCTGAAACTCAGAAAAATGATAGTAAGTTGCAAGCAAAACGAATACAAAATGAATTGACTCCTGACTCAAAATTTCAGATCGGGACTAATGGTTGTTTGTTATTCAGAGACAGAGTATGTGTACTGAAAAGTTCAGAACTAGTACAGAAGATTTTGAATGAAGCTCATAATGGTAACATTTTTATTCATCCTGGTAGTAATAAAATGTATAATGATCTGAAAAAGATGTACTGGTGGCCGGGAATGAAACGGGATATTTCTGAGTTTGTGTCTAAATGTTTGATATGTCAGCAAGTAAAAGCTGAAAATTAGTTGCCTTCTGGACTATTACATCCAGTTACGATACCAGAATGGAAATGGGAAAGAATTACCATGGACTTTGTATAGGGATTACCCCTGTCTCCAAAGAAGAAATATGTCATTTGGGTGATTGTTGATCGGTTGACAAAGTCTGAACACTTTATTCCGGTACTATGGATTATTCTTTGGACAGATTGCCTGAACTATATGTTTCAGACATTGTCAGATTGCATGAAGTGCTTGTCTCTATTATTTCAGATAGAAACCCTCAGTTTACCTCTCTCTTCTAGAGCAAATTGCAAGAAGCTCTGGATACTCAGTTACATTTTAGCACTGCATTTCATCCACAAATAATGTGTTATACAGATTTTAGAAGATATGCTTCGGTGTTGTATACTTGAGTTTGAAGGTAATTAGGAAAAGTATTTACTTTTAGTTGAATTTGCTTACAATAACAGTAATCAGTCCAGCATCAAAATGGCACTGTATGAAGCTTTGTATGGTCACAAATGTAGAACTCCATTGTATTGGATAGAACTCAGTGAGAAAAAGTTATACAAAGTTGACTTAGCCTGTGAAACCGAGGAAAAAGTAAAAGTAATTCGGGACAGTTTGAAAGTGGCCTCTGATCGTAAAAAATCCTATGCTAATCTTAGACGAAAAGAAATAGAATTCCAAGTCGGAAACAAAGTATTCTGGAAAGTATCGCCTTAGAAGAAAGTTCTTCGGTTTGGTTGTAAAGGAAAACTGAGTCCACGGTTCATTGGACCATATGAGATTACAGAAAGAATTGGACTTGTTGCATATCGGTTAGCTTTACCACGAAAACTTGATTGGATTCATAATGTATTCAATGTGTCTATTGTACAACGATATCGATCCGATCCTTCACATGTTATCTCTCCGAAAGAGGTAGAGATTCAACCTGGTATGACATATAGTGAAGAATCGATCAAAATCTTAACTCGAGAAACGAAAGAGTTAAGAAATAAAAAGGTAGCATTAGTAAAAGTTCTTTGGCAACGACACGGTATAGAAAAGGCTACTTGGGAACCGGAGGATCCTATGAGGAAGCAATAACTGAATCATTTTACTGGTAAGATTTTCGAGGATGAAAATCCTTAAGGGGGAGAGTTGTAACAGCCCAATTTCAGTGAAATCGAACACAGTGGTTTCGGGACAACAAATTCGATCCGAAAATAAAATTTATTTTAATTTTATTACATGGTCCGTCTTATGTTAGAAATGTCATGTGAAAATTCTGAAACGGAAATTTTATCGATTATGTGTTTAATTACAGAGTGGACTAAATCGCATAAAATGAAAAAGTTGAACTCTAGTGGCTAGAAGGACTAAATAGCTATGGAATTCAAAACTTGAGGTCCTTATATGGTAATTAGACTATTAAATAAAAGTATGTAGATATTTTAATGACTCATCCATGGAAATTTAGAAAAAGGGCAAGGATTAAATTGGAAATTGAAAAATATTTAATTAATCAAAAAGATGATAAAAGATATCATCTTATTTTTCTCATCATATTCCCCAAAATTATATGGAAACCCTAGGAGAGAGAATAAACTTTCATGGCTTAATTGGGTAAGTTTTATTGTCCCATTTTTAGTAATTTTGATATTTTTGAAACCGAGATAGCTTAATCTATCTAATTGGAGGATCAATTTGAAAAATTATCAAGATATGAAAATAAGGTCATGGATGAATATGCTGAAAATTTAAAATTTATGGTAGAAAATGAAAGGTTGTTGATAGCTAAACAACTTTTACAAAGTGATTTTTGATGAAAACATGATTTAGGGACTAAAATGTAAAGTTGTGAAAATTAATGAAAAATTTTAAAATTTATAGAAAATATGTGCTGTAAATTTTATGTTGAAATTTTGGTTAGGCTTGGAATAGGGAGTGAATTGCATGAATTTCATTTTCCGATCCTAGGGATGAAATTGGAATTTATGGAAAAGTTATGGGCAAAATGGTAATTTTGCGTAGGATGTAAATTGAGTCAAATGAATATGAAATATGTGAAATTGATGACTAAATTTATTTATATAGATCCAGTCAACAAAAATTTGAGGTTAGATCGAGGAAAAGGAAAGGTTTATGATTAGTAGATTATTTACGCGAACAAGTGTCGAGGTAAGTTCGTGTAACTTAATCGAGCATGTAAATATGTTAACTTGAATGTTATGATTGTATGCAATATGATTTATATTTATGTGAATATTATAAATGTGTGAAATGATTACATGTTCGGAAACATTGGAAAAAGGGTAAAGTCTCGTTTTAATATTGAATTTCGATGGATAAATGTGATTGCCTTATAAAATGAGGTCCTGCATTTGTTGCAGATGGGATTTAGCTCGGACGAGTTATCCTATTGATCTCATTATAGAAAGGATTTAGTCCGAATGGGTAATCCTGATATAATCCCTCTCAAGCATATGTTACAATTAGGATTTAGCCTGGACTGGTAATTCTAATTGGGCTCTTCTGAGCATACGTTACATAAAGGATTTAGCCTGGACTGGTAATCCTGTAATACGATATGTGGCCCGAAAGTGTGATCTTTGATTAAATGCCCTAATGGGTACTCTTGAATAAGAATTGACGGGTTATTGAATTGTATACCTTGAGTGTACTACTTGAGTATCCATCGGAATTTCAATGATTCAACGGACAAAACTCTTGGCATTATGAGAGAATTATGAGATGAAATGATAATGTCTTGAAAGAATATTGCATGATGAGCTCATCTATGTTTACTTGATATATATGAAAATTTTGTGACTAACATGTTTGAGTGAATGCTTGTGTTTAGGCAATTTTGCCAAGTAGGTGGAAAACATGATATTGTATGCTTAAATTTAATAAACGAGATTGGTAAGTTTAGTTTCTGTTGTACGAACTTACTAAGCATGTAATGCTTACTATATTTTATTTTCCTTGTTTTATAGTGCTCGAAAGCTCGTGAAGGTTGGAGATCATTGGATCATCATCACACTATCCACTAGCTTATTTTGGGTATATATAGTAAAATCATTTTAGTATAATAACATGTATAAGTTAACTTGGCCATAGATGGCTTAAATATGTGATTGAAATTGTAACACCCCTTACCCGTATTCGACGCCGAAATAGGGTACGAGACATTACCGGACGTAACACAAGCAAACATACATTCCGAGTTGTAAATTTGGCACCAAATTAAAACTTTTTGAAATCGAGCATAAAATCCCTAACACGAGCTTACGAGGTCCAAAACATGCTTTGAAAGCGGATCGAGACTAAACCGAGAACTTTAGAAAATTTTACAACATTTAAAAATTTTTTGTCTAAATAAGGGTCACACGCCCGTGTGGGCAGGACACATGCTCGTGCCCCAAACTCGTGTAACTCTCTGTTTGTCACCCAAGAACAAATTGAAGTCACACGGCTAAGACACACGGCCATGTCTCATGCCCATGTGCTTGATACTGAGCATTTTGTTTTGCAACAATTTAGATGCAGGGGACACATGGCCGAATCACATGCATATGGGGCTAACCGTGTGTCTCACACTGCCTAGACACATGCCCGTGTGTCTGCTCGTGTGAACAAGAGCAAGGCTATTTACCAAGCCATTCTGTCACCCTCACTTGGACACATCTACACAACATCTCATGACACAAATTCAAGCATGTAAGATCAACCAAACCATTCCCAATTATAACCATCACATACCAATACCATATCAACATCTATCATACACACAACATTTATCATGCTATAAATCATTCATGTCAATTTCACCTTCATTAGGCATCATTTAACTACTCTCTAGTTACCTTATTGTACATACAAATTTATCATCTCATCAATAGACCACATTACCAAACATTTCACATTCATGCCATAAATCACATTTCCAAACAATTCACATTCACCAAGCATACCATCATCATATCACCAAAGACATTGACATATATATGAATGTACTTAGGCTCACAACCATGTTAGCCAAATAATCCAATTTATATGGCCAAATATTAGAACAAGCCTTTGACCCTTACAAGCCAATACATTGACTAAAGTCATAATGACACATATGACCAAAAGACCAAGTCCTTATACATGTCATAAACTCAAAATACTTGAATTCATCAATACCCAAAATGATAGCTTGATAGTGTGATAGGATCTCCGGCAATCTCCAGCCCGAGCTAGCTTGACGGTACTATAAAACATGGGAAAGGAAGGGGGTAAGCTATATAGCTTAGTAAGGCCGTATGAACATAATAAGCAACTCTTGTTAAGCATTTATCAAGTTCAGCAATTTAAACACAAAATAATACCAATTGCTATAAATCTTATAGTTATAATTTTATTCAATCACGATGTTAACTCTATTAACTTATAAGCATAATTTAACATATCTTGGCATTAGCTTAACAACCATAATCCCTCTTTTGTAACATATCACAGCAATTAACAAGTCATTTCAAACCTCATAGTAAACATGCACATTAAATATGAGTATTCACTTTTCAAGCATATATTTTAACATCTTTCAATTACTTAAAGCTCATATCTTCCCATAATCATTTTAATAGGCAACTATGCCAATCTTTCCTTTTTCTCATGTCCGATAATCACAATTTGTGTGAATAAAACATGTTATATAATAACTCAATTTGGACCGAAGCCAATTACACGATCGCCAACCGAATTTACCATGTATTTCATACATCACAAGTATAGATCAATGATCACAAGGTTCTCACAAAAATATTCTCATGGAAACCATGAACTCTCAATGTCATGAAATCAATGCTTATAAACTTATGCACATACCTGTACTAATTCGAAATACTTACATGCTCTTTCTCTTTTTTGACATACCTATTAAATTACCCATTGAACCACTTGGAATACTAAAGGATACTCGGGAATCTCGTACACATAGTACCGTACCAATGTCATATCCCATATATGGTCAAATTACCTGTTGAACCACTTGGAATACTAAAGGATACTCGGGAATCTCGTACACACAGTACCGTACCAATGTCATATCCCAGATATGGTCTTACATGTAATCTCGTATCGATGCCAATAGCCCATCTATGGTCTTACACGAAGTCTCATATCAATGTCATATCCTAGATATAGTCTTACACATAATCTCAGTAATCCTAATGTCATGACATTTGTATCCTGTCTATTCCTAAGGGTCAACTGGGATTTTTGTTGTATCGAATCTCTGTCGGTCATTTCCGTAGTATCGTACTCAATAGCATTCGTATTTCATTTCAATAATAAAGCATTTACCACAATCATATCAATTAAGCATTTATACATATATAATTTAATGCTTATTAAATGCACGAACTTATCTTGGCATAAAAATGGCGAAAAGGACCCAACCGTCAAATACTCGTTTTTCTCCCGTTCTAATTCTGAACCTCATTTTTCTTGATCTATAATATTAAATTTAACTTATTTAATCATTATACTAGTCAAATCAGCCCAAAATCATATTATGACAAAATTTATATTTTTTCCCTAAAGTTTGACATTTTTACATTTTAGTCCCTAGGCTCGTAAAATGATTTTTATCAAATTTATTCATTACCCAAGTCTAGCCAAATATTTATTGTACTCATACCAGCCCATAGTTTTCATTAAAACACACTTTTACTACTTATTTTATAACTTTTACAAATAAGTCCTTTTTAGGCATTTTCATCGAAAATCACTTAGCAAAAGTCGTTTATCATACACCAAACATACATTTTCTACCATTGGACATCAACATATACAAATATCCATCATGGGTAAAATTTTAGACTTTGATTATGCCTTAAATTAGTGGTAGAAATATATCATGTTACAAGGATTTCAAAAACATAAAAATCATTAAAAACGGGGTTAGAATGGACTTACAATCGAGCTTGAAAGCTTGAAAAACCCTAGCCATGGTTTCTCCTTGTGAATTTCAGCCATGGGAGGAAGATGGACAAAAATTGGCTTTTAATTTGGCTTTTTAATTCATTTAATTACCAAATTACTAAAATACCCTTAATGAAAAATTTTGAAACATACCTAACTATGTCCATTTTTGTCCACAAACTTAACAAATGATCTAATTTCCATTTAAGGACCCCCAATTTAAAATTTCATAACAATTAGACACCTCTAGCTTATATAACTCAAGTTTTGCACTTTTTCCAATTTAGTTCTTTTGACCAAATTGAGTGCCCAAACGTCAAAAATTTTGAACGAAATTTTCACAAAATCATTCCATAAAAATTTAGACCATAAAAATATAATAAAAATAAATTTTTCTGCATCGGATTTGTGGTGCCGAAACCACTATTCCGACTAGACCCAAAATCGGGCTGTTATAGAAATCTAGCCATTAGAATGGCTAAAAACGGTTGTTTTTGATATACTTGTAATGTCATACTTTGGTAGCTACATACATGTTAAATGGTTGTTCAAATTATGCCTAACACATGGAATATACCAAGGAAAGATTATAAACAAGTATGCATGTAATGATATGCCATGTTGAATGATAGAGTTTGTTTAATTTTGAATGCTTGAAATGGTTGGTATTTGGATGTGAGTTTAAGTGCAGGTTGTTGGTGAATTTTGAGTGAGAAATGAAGTTAGAAATGACTTCATTTTGTCTACATGGGCAGACACACGGGCGTGTGTTTAGACCGTGTGCGACACACGGCCTGGTACATGGGTATGTAGTTAGGCCGTGTGTCCCCTGCATCTTAAATTTGAAAAACAGAATGCTCAGAATTGAGCACCCGGGCAGAGACACAGGCGTGTGTCTCAGCCGTGTGTGCTACACGGCCTAGAACACGGGTGTGTGTCTTGGCCATGTAAAACCTGCACCTAATTTCGAAGAATTTAATTAACCACACGGCCTAGCACACGGACATGTGGCCTGCCGTGTGGCACAAGTCAGAGAGTTACACGGGGTTGAACACGACCTGTAGCACGGGCGTGTCCTAAGGTCACATAGGCGTGTCCCTTGGACCACACGGGCGTGTGTACCCTGTATCTTGGAAAATTTTAGAAATTTCGCGAAAAATGCTATGAGTTCCCGATTTAGTCTCAATTCGATTCTAACACTCATATTGGGCCTCGAGGGTCCATTCAAGGGACATTATGAATATTATTGGAAAATGAATAGATTTCGACATTGTAAATGTTCTGAAAACTCTGGTAACGCTCCGTAACCCTGTTTCCGGCGACGAATACGGGTTAGGGGTATTACAGATTTAACCAATTAAATTATCAATTCAACCATTTCAAAATAAAAATTTCAGAAAATTTTTTAAAAAAATATACACAACAATAATAACATATACATGAATTAAGCATTCAAAAATCAATTAAAAGAGTAATATCATCATTCCAAATGGTGTGATGCAAAAATGAAAAACCCATCTTTACTAAAATCAGAAATACTGATACCATTAAACCAACCAACTTCAAGTCTACAATATTGATTTTTGATTATTTTGAATAATGAATTCGCTAAAATTAAAAATTAAGAAAAGAAAGAAAGAAAATATCAACAGCTTCAGTATTTGAATCACAGTTTTTCCCGATAGATTTCGATTTTTTTCTTTACCATTCATTTATTTAGTCACTAATTTTATTTTTGAGTTTTAATTTTTACTTAAAAATTATGCTATTTAAGTTAAACTGTATTTTAATAAGTTTTAATTGACTTAGTCTATTTCAATAATGATTTCGAGTAATTCACTCAAAATCTAATTCAATGATCTCATAAAACCACCCAATTTATAAGTCTTCAAATGAATGTAAGGAGATAATTAATTACAAATGAATGCATAAATTTTATATTTCTGTTAAAGTGAAATTAATAAAATAACGTAAAAAATTTGCTTATTTTGTATCAATTTTTATTTTGAGTTTTTAAGTAAATTTTTTAAAAATATTTTTAAAAACTATTAAAGTAATATTTAAATATATTATTAAAAAATTTAAAGATTTTTTTCTATTGCAGCTTAAAAATATAAAAGATGTAAATTAAAATAACCATAATTTTTAATTAATTTATTTTAAAACTGTTTCTATTTTTAAATTTCTTGTATGATTAAAATGAAAAAGAAAGGAAAAAGAAATTATAAAAAGGCAGACAGGAGATTTCCGTTCCTTCAAAGTAGCAAATACAAAAACACCTATTTTTTAAACAAAAAAGGAAAAAGAAGTGTGAGTTGGGAAAGAAGTTAATTTAATGATTTTGTTTTTGGAGGATTGAATGTTGTATGTTCATAGAAATGTGACACCAAACACAAGCCATCCTTAGTGGCAACAGGAGAACTCCCACTTAAGATTGCACGTGAGAATACAACAACCCTACTAATAGGAAAATAAAATTGCACATTGTAATTGCGTGGACATTATCTATCTTCCTCTTCTCTTTCTTTCAAACCATTTAACAGTGAATAATAATAATAATAATAATAATAATAATATGAAAAGCAATATCACTCACCCAACCATTGAAAATTTGGAATACACCTCTCAACCATCATCCCCATCCATACCTAAATATACATGTATAGTAATATATATATATATATATATATATATATATATATTTTAATTATTCAAACCTATCCCCTTTTCAACCATTTCTCCCTCCTACTGGATCATCCAATTTTTATTCTTAAATATTATGTATGATTCTTTTTACTATTATTTTTATTCTATGTTGCTAACTAGTGCATATGGAATCAATGGAATCCTAGCAAGCATTAGGTCATGGCATTGAATATGTCATTTCCGGAACTAATACCATGAAAAATAGGACCAGAATATAATTGTTGTAAACAAATTAAAGTAAATGGAATAGGGACCTTTGATATTTTCTTTATAAAGTCAAAGACAGAAATATAGAGAGAAGCAATCAGAATTGATGAGTTCAAGTTCTCTTGAAGCTTCTACTCCAATGTATGAAAGAAGTGGCCGATTTATAGTTTAAAGTAATGCCCTTCAGCAACTTGCCTCTATTAGTCTATATTTATCAAATATGGTATAGATTCGGATTTTGTGTATGCTACAACCCAACTTAAAGTAACTCATACATCTTATATTCTCCTTCTTTTTTGTCTGTTTTTTTTTTTTCATTGTAACGAAGTTGATTAATTATATTATATAAGGCTGGCCAACTCAATTAACGAAAAGAAATTTAATGTATTCTTTAGGGAGGAGGAAGGCATTGAAGCTATTGAGACATGGAATGTTGGTGAACAACAAGAGCTTGAAGGGGATGAAGGTATGGATGAAGGAGAGATTCAAGTTCAACCTGTTTATTAATTCAATCTAGTAAGCTGGGTTCTTGTTGTTGATGCTGGGTGTGTTTTAACTTTCTTTAAGGGTTAACTTCTTGTTGATGCTGGGTGTGTTTTAACTTTCTTTAAGGGCTAATTGTGTCATGGTTTGTGGTTTGATGTGTTGTTTTGATATCTGTTTTCTTTTTCTTTCTTTTCTTCCTTTTGGATTGGGGTGATTGGGTTTTGGATTATAAGGGGACTGTCAATCTGGTTTTAAAGATTTGTGTTTTGGGTTTGGCAAATGATTTAAAAAGAGGATGGTGTGATGAGTTGTTTTGAGTAAGAGTATTATGGAGGTTTTTGTATTAAGAGTTAGATTTTATGTTGCTTCCTCACTTAAAAAATTTGATAAATTAATCCCTATAGATAAAAGAGTAAATTAGTTTTTCTATTAAAATCTATCAATTTTATTGTTAAAAATTAGTCTTTATACCTCAGAATATACACTTGGTATACCATGTGTAATTATTTGATTATTTTGTCAGCAATTTTAATTTTAACAATAGAATTTGATAAAAAATTTACTAGAAAGGACCAATTTACTTTTTAAACTAACATATAAAGATGAATTTATTCATTTGTTTTAAATAAATAAGACAAAATATAATTGAACTTTTAATACAACAGCTTCAATAATATATAGTATTAGTGTTGTTTTGGTTGTACAAGGTGGGAGATGTTTATCTCAAAGTTAAAAAGTGGCGAGTGGTACCATCATTGCTTCATCCATGGCTTCGGGTTGTAGATTGTGAATAAATACAGGAGCTTTTATATTTTTAGGATTCAGTAGCATTTTAAGGTTTGGGTGAGTGATTCATGGATGTGATTTTTGTGTGGCATTGACGGAAGTCATATTCTAATTCCTTATTTGTTCGTTTTGGGTTTTCAAAGAAGAGAAATTGAGGGTATTTTCAATGGTTAAAATGGATGTGAAACAGGGTGATATACTTGCTTTAAGCACTTTCTCGGGTTTCTTGATGGATTGTGTATTTGGTATATTGCTATGGTTTATGGATGATGAATAGGATTTTGATAAACAAAAAGGATACTTTCATAATTGATCCTCTAATTTTGAATATTGAGAATGTGGAATTATCAACTCATTAGAATAGTTTCTTGTTGAGGAAGCTTGATCTAGTCGAGAGGTGGGGATAGAGATAAATTTTTAAAATCATGAGGGTTAAAGTTAAAATTTTATTTTAAAAGACTTAGATTATATAATTAATTTTAAGAGGATTAAAATTATAATTTTTTAATAATTGAAATACTTAAATTGAATGATTAATACTTGATAAGGGCTACTAATAATTATTTCTTATTTTACCAAAGACTTCGTCGTATAAAAATAAAAACATATATTTACAACGTGTAAAATTAGTATTACTTTACACATTTTATAATTTTTCCTACAATTAATATTTTAACAATTGAACTATTAAAATTATCAATATGATTATACTTGGCATCCATATGAAATTTTGAATTGATTCACTATCACAATTATATCAATTTAAAATATTTTTTTATTAATATATATTTAACTGTTTAAAGTTTTTTTATGTAAATCATATAAATATAAACTTTCTTTACTCTAAATTTGATACGTATTATGATGAAATTATTAAAAAATGTATAAATCTAATGTAATTTTATATATAATGAGAAGGCAATTGCTTTGCTGAATCCTCAACCTTTGTTTTGTACTATTTTGTTAAGAGGGAGAAGTTGAGGTCAAGCTGTAAAGGGCAATGAGTGGAAAGGGTCAACAATTCATAATTTAGGTCACATCACCAAACTTTGATTAAAAATTTAACAACAACAATTGGTTTATCATATAATTTTGCTTGTGGATTAGGTATACCCTCTACAGTGGGATTTTTTCCTTCTTTCATTTTTGCTTTAAATTTTCTAATTAATTTATTATTTAATAAAAGGTTTTGGATGCCCAAATATTTTAACCAAAGAATAATTATTGGTTTGGATAAAGCTTTGCCCACTATTTTATCTCTACTTAATTGTCATATGATGAAGTGTTCACATTGTTAATTATATTTGAAAATAGCTATTTTCTAATTTACACTCATTCCACGCACTCCATATTAGCACAATCTTTAATTTTAAATTTCTATTACATTCAATAAAATTTGTATTACTTTTCATATACAAAATTGATTTAAATTATTGCTGAGAAAAATAATTTTAAAAATATTAACATTTATGGAATGATACTTTAATCAAAAATTTACAATGTTTTGTTATTAACTAAACAAAACACTTGCATCTTGCTCTACATTTATGTATTTTCTAATTATATATCCCAGAACTTATTTCATAAATTTGCATCCTTTTTATTTATGTTGAATCCTGACACGCATACAAAAATGGGATAAAAGAACCTATATAAAAATTAAGGAAAATATTCTTCTTAAGGAAAGGTGTTAGTTCTTTTAAAATTGTTTTAAAAGATAATCCCAGTGAACAACTAAAAGATAAAACAACATTTTAAACTTTTATGTTAAATAACATTTATATTCTCTATGAAAAAATAAAAGAAAAGTTTGAAAAATAAGAAAATAAAAAAATAAAAAAATTATATATTTCTCAACTGAAATAAAAATCTTAATTAAGTTGGTGTCACGACTTTATCCAAATCTAATTTAATTAGAAATTGTCTAAAATGTAAGTTTTAACAAAATATATTTATGTCTTTTAATAGTTTGTTACAGTACTAAAAGATGGCAAACAGTGCGTTTTTGTATTAATGAAACGGTGCGCAATGACTTTAGCAAAAACGGGGCGTTTTGAATAAATGTTCTTTACTGTTAGTTTGAACCAATTTTGGACTGTTTTGTTTCGTTATACATATATGCAGCACTAATTGGATGGAGGGCAATGAAATGAATATGTTTTGTTTGCTTCTTCTCTCTCAATTTCTGTTTTCTCCTTCATTTCTCTCCTTTTTTTTTTCCTTTCTATTCTTCTTATTCCCTTTTTTATTTCCTATTTTTTGTTTCTGTTCCTAACAAAGGTTTCAGAGTAAAAATCTCCTTAATATAACTAAACGTCAAAGTTTATATAAAATCTTTAATTTTTTTAAAATATACAACAACAAAGTTTGAATCTTGACAAAAGATAATTAATAAAAATATTTAAAGTTTTACACTAAATAACATTTATACTTCTATTTTATGTGAATATTAAAATTGAAAATAATATTATTTTTTAATTAAATTGATGTTGGATTAATTCGTGACATTAATTTAATTAAAATTGATGTTCTAACACTAAATTGAAAAAAAATGAAATTTAATGAATGCACTAAAGTAACCTAACATTTATGTATAGCATCATCCTTATAAAGTAATACCACACTTTTTTTTTAAAAAAATAACAATTCTAATGTAAGATTGTAGGTAAAGTTAACAACATATCAACTTTCAAATAATAAAAGATTAATTACAATCAATTCTTTTTAAAATTTATTTTAAAGAATAAAAATTTAAGAAGTGTTTATAACAAGAAGGATGAATTAAATATTAATAATAGTGTACTAATATTTAATATTTTATTAAATTAATGTCACATTTCAATCAAATCTCAATTCAATGTAGAATTTATTAAAATATTCTATTTTACAAATAAAACAATAGATATTATTTTGAGAGGATTTTATCTTTTCAACTTTAGTATTCTTGTTGATCACAGCTAAAAAAATGCAAAAAGTCCAAAACAATTTCCAGTCCAACTGCCGTTACCAATTTACCTTGCCATCCCAAAGACTAATATTAAATCAAATAAAATGAGCCTATTATTGTCCTTTGAATTAAAAGTTGTTTTCGTAAATCGAATTTTCCTTCATTATTTTTTGTTTTTCTCATAAGATGGAAGCGTATTCATGTATGTATGTGAAAGTTGGAAGGAGTTAAAGAAGTGATTTTTCTTCAAGTTTTGATTGTAGCTAGTATCTAAGTTTTGTTGGTTTCTGCTTATCATTTCACTTGTGTTCATGAAAACAATACAATTACAAGGAAACATGTAATATGTATTTCCTCTGTTTATCTCTGCGCTTGTCTAATTTCTTGCGAATGCCTAAAGCTTACAACATAGTTTGCCGCCAAAAAGTGTATTTGTTTAGATATCTGATTGTTGGTCAGCTTTGAAAAGAACTTTACGTAGAAAATTCAGAACAGTGAATAAGTAAGAAAAGTTTGCACCAAGTTTGGGTTGCATTTAAATATTCTTTGCTTTAGTGAACCCATGGTGATTTAGTAGTACGTTATAGTGTTATCCAATTTAATTTTGAAGTAGAAGAATTGTTTTATGCAACTATTTAGTGGTTTATGCTCATTAGGAAAGGTCCTATAGAAGAATACATCATTATTTTTTATGATAATGAAGAATTTTTGAGAGTCTGAATAGGTCTACTATGACACAAGTGATAGTGAATAGTGTGCTCCAATAATGGCAAGAGTTGACCGCTTAAAGACTGAGTTGGATAGAGGAGAATGATAATAAAAAGAGGGATTCCATGATTGGTGTTTAATATTTTATTTATGAGTTGGACAGAGATAACTAGCCCAAGGATGTAGTCATCAACATAATATTTAGGAAATCAAAATCATGATGCATCATTTTGAACATGCCGTTTGTTCCTACAAATATTGCCTAACAAAGCCAAAATATAAAATTTTCCCTAGACCCCATTTGGTTTGTGTTGCATGTATGTCATTTTAGTACTTAAGAGTGTTGTTGCAATTAACTTTTATAATCGTCTTCTCTGTTGCTTGTTGCATGTTTGCTATTATGCCTGTTTTTCTTACTCTTCTAGCAAAGCTTTTACATGTTTATTTTTGTTTCTTTCCAGAGTCTAAGCTCTCAATTGCCTTAGACATCAATTCAACTTGTGCAAAAGTTGCCTTCTTTATCATTTCAAAAAGCATGAACTCTCCGACCCCCCAATTTGTACCTTCAAGGTTGGGTATCTATGAGCCTATCCACCAAATTGGCATATGGGGAGAAAATTTTAAGAGTAATGGCAATCCAAATACATCTACATCTGTGATTGTCGAAGTGGATAATAAGCTAGAGAATGAGGTTAAGATTTTGGAGATATAATTCTTTACTAGGTAGTTAAAACACATTTATCTGATTTAAACGATAAATAACCCTATATATATTGTTTTACTTTCCAGTCCGAGACTACTTCACATGAAATGCTAACAGCTTCTAACACTTATGAGCAAGAGGCAAGTAAACCTATTGATAAGGTATGTAGTTATGATTGTTTATTTCTTTTACCCTTCTGAAAGATGTAAATATTGAATAGGGTATAATCTTTTTGTGCACAGAATGAAGTGTCATATTAATTGTTGTAAGTTTGTTGGTGAACCTTTTTACCTTAAATAGTGGTATAATCTATTTATTCATTTTAACTTTAATGTCTATAGATACAAAGACGTCTAGCACAAAACCGTGAGGCTGCTCGTAAAAGTAGGTTGCGGAAAAAGGTAAGATGAATATGCATGCGGAAAGCCATATGTGAAATTTTGAAATAACTTGATTTGATGTCACTTTCAGGCATATGTTCAACAGTTAGAAAATAGTCGTCTAAAGTTGATTCAATTGGAGCAAGAGCTTCAACGAGCGAGGCAACAGGTTTGAAGAAGATGAATATCATATTATATCTCTTTTTAAAATATTTTAAAGCCATTTAATAAATAAAACATTAACTGCAGGGTCTTTATATGGGCGGTGTGTTAGAAGGAAGTCATATTGGATTCTCTGGAACAGTAAACTCAGGTTTGTTTGCAACTTCCTTTTATCTCTTCATGAGTGAGTAGTTCATTTCACCAGTATCTCTTTACACTTTATGAGGAAAACTATTTCAACTCCTCTTAGCTCATCATATCTTTAGAGCCCAATGCATAGGCTCCACCTATCCATTTTTTGCTTCCCTTCACACTACTTGAAGATTATATAGAGCTTATTGTATGAGTAATACCAGAAATTACACTCTTCCAATCGAATCTAGTCTGCGTCCTGTATTTATGTGCTATTTTAAATTGGTTGTTGGTATGTAATGGTCGAACCACCTTAAAATTCTTATGTTATGATATAAAGCTTCATTGGAAACTCTCCGATGAGTTAAATGTGATCTTGATGCAATAATCCATATCATGCCTTTTTATTTTCACTACAAGTAGATATCTATTATTTTGTGTTTCATTGTTTACATGATCAGAGGATTCTGTAGGGATTGCTGCATTTGAGATGGAGTACGGACGTTGGGTGGATGTACAACACAGACAAATATGTGAACTGAGGACTACCTTGAATGCCCATATAAGTGATATAGAGCTTCGCATACTTGTGGAAAGTGGTATTGGCCACTATTTTGAACTTTTTCGCATGAAATCAACAGTCGCAAAGGCTGATGTTTTCTATGTGATATCTGGTGTGTGGAAAACATCAGCAGAGCGATTTTTCTCATGGATTGGAGGGTTTCGCCCTTCAGAACTTCTTAAGGTGATGCATAATTCAGTTTAATTAACTGTAGATCATGCATTTCTATTTTCATGTAGGTCTTTTGAGGGAAAGAGCCCATAGCAGTGGGTCTAACTGCAAATTCTTTCTGCAGGTGGCACTGGTTAAATTTAAATGAAAAACTACGATAGTTTCACACTTTGACATATCTATTGATGGATTCTTATATCTTGTCTAACTTTAGGATGTTTTCTCCTCCATTTAAAAAAGACTTGAAATTTCTTTGATTATTTCTAGATTTTATAATCTTTGGAACAATGCTTGCTAAGGAAATCTATTCACCATGTTTATCTTGCCTTTCCTTAAGACAATAGGGTAGCCTATCTTGAATTGTTATTCTAAATACTTTTCTTTGATCTAGACAGGTCTCTTTTAGATATTCACTTGTTACCCTTGACATCAATATTTTAGCTATCGTTGAAGAAACTGTCGGTCCATATTAGAAGACCCCCTTCCCTCCCTTTGATGCGTACATAAACAAAAGAAAATGGTTATGTACGTTGAATATCTATGATAACCTTTTGCAATTATTCTCTGTTAGGGTTTCCTACAGTTACATATCACCGGTGAAACATTTAGTTTCACGACACAAGCATCGAACTTGGCCAAGTGTCATTGAGCATATTGGTTAGTCAAGGCTTGTTTAACAAAGTAACTCTGTACTCATGTGTTACTTGAAAAGCGAAATTCCTTATATTTTTTACATCGGAATTCCATTCCAAGTTATATTGCTAAATGTTGAATGATATTTATCTAGGATTATATGCTTATTATAGGTGTTGGTGCCTCAGCTTGACCCCTTGACAGAACAACAAATTTTGGAAGTTTGTAACCTGAAACAATCTTGTCAGCAAGCTGAAGACGCCCTTTCGCAAGGTATGGAGAAACTCCAGGAAACTGTGTCTTCCACCGTGGCAGGTGGTCCAGTGGACGAAGTTAGTTACATTCCTCAAGTGGCTACTGCAATGGAGAAGTTAGAAGCTTTAGTCAGCTTTGTGAACCAGGTACTAATTGCATCATTTCATGGTGCCACACATGAGTTTATTCTAGGAACTTTCCAGAGTTAGTTTTTCTTTTCAAGTCAATATATATTACCCAGAAATTGGTTCTTTATCCATGCATTTGAAGTGAAAATATAATCAACAAGTGCGAGATTTTTAATAAATTACTATATCATTTTCATTTCAAAATGATGTTTAACTATATATGCTGCACCTACTGTGACAGGTAATACGGGTTATATGATAACCTAGAAAATTTTCTAATTATCTTATATTGAAAAACCTAGGGCTTCCCGGAAAGGTGCGAAACCGTAGACATCTTGGTCAATGGATTTCTTGTTATGAACTAGGTTGGTGACAAACAGTTTTTGTTCAACTAGAGAACATAGCTAAAGGTCACAAAGTATGAGCACACCAAAATTAAGTGTTTAGTGATGTATAAGTGTCTAGATAACAAAACTTTATTGTCAAAGAGAAGCCATTTTAATGATCTTATTCAAGTTTAAACTAATGCCTATATATTTCCATTCGCAGGCTGATCACCTTCGGCAGGAAACGCTACAGCAGATGTCTCGCATCCTGACAACTCGTCAGGCAGCTCGAGGCTTACTTGCTTTAGGAGAATACTTCCACCGTCTTCGAGCTTTGAGTACACTATGGGCTACCCGTCCTCCTGAACCTTCCTTGCCTTAGTGTATAAGATCCTACATGCATGGTGGTCAATTTTAAACATAAGTAGCCTTAATTTATGCTGCCAACATTTTTTCAAGCAGCTAATTTTTAAGAAAACTAAGATATCTGAGATGATGTGCATATGAGTAGTTATGATTAAATCCTAAAGGAGGATTGTGACTAAATCAATTTTCAATGCACTATTGTACATTGTATAATATTCTTAAAATAATATACATATATAGGTTCTACATTTGAGTTAACATACTCAGCTGAAACTTTCATCGCGTAACATAGTTTTCGTGTTGTTTTTGTATTATGGAAATTGCCAATGCATAATTGTGAAAAGTTGCTCATGTATTGGAAAGTTCAGGAGTATGTTATATAAAAGCTTCACCTCATTTTTTTTTTCTTTCAACTTTCTGTAAACTGAATTTAGAGAACACAAGTTATGGGTTTGGGGTAGTGCCAAGGCCACCATTTTTATGTTCAAATAAGTAGAATTCAAGCCCACAGAACAACAAAAAGCCAGGAAAGGAAGTTCGAGAGAGACCAAGGGAGCACGTAACAGAGAAATTCTTCTAGTAAGGGGCAAGCCATGCCAAATTCTATCATTGGTCATTCCCTAAAGCCACCATGCTACTCCTTATGCTCTCTTTTTGCATAAAACAATGACTAGAAAAACCAATTCACTATAATAACCCATTTTGACTCAAGGTCTCCTTGCAATGAAGTATTTATGGCTTTAGGGTAGTTCCAAGGTCTTTTTATAGACCATTATGCTATCTTTTTCTTCACTCCCGTAGCTGCATATATATGCAGAAAACCAAACCTTTCTATTTCTTCAATCCACTTATCAACTGGCAAAAGTTTCCAAAAATCATTTTTAATCTTTACCATTTTGTCTGATGTTTCTTTACCACGTGGAGATAGGAGTAATTGACTTAAAACTTTATTTTTCTTTCTATTTTTTCCTTCTTGGATTCAATATGCTCAAGATTCGGGCAAAAGGAGAAATGCCAGTTGCATTTACTATTTTTGAGGTATTTGGACTTAATGCTGCAATTTATAGGCATTGAATCTGTTAAAAATTTTAAATAACCAGTAATTTTGATTCATGTATGTTATTGGGATGGGGTCGATGATAGGTCTTCGTCTGGGTGGCCTTTTGTACTTGAATAATTAATTGGTGGTTATAAGTGGTCTTACTTGAGGAATAAAAATGCCCTGCGCTTTGTTTGCGTCTGTATTTATGTCCCACCAATATAAAAAATGACAGGTGGGTTTAAAATTTTATTAATCAATTCGACATTAACAGCCTATTATATATTTATATCTCTTGTGATCTTGCCAAACCATAAAAAAATTTACATGCTAATCTTGTAATTACTTGCAAACACCGCACAAGGCAGCCTTAATTAGCATAATCTCTTGTGAAAATATAATATAATAGAAGATTTTTTTTTTAATCTCTGATATCTTTTCTGTTCTTCTACCTTTGCTTCTTCTTTACTTCTGAGAATTTCAAAATTCTCAATTTTTCATATGGGTTTTTCAGAAAACAAGATAAGATGTCTTTTATTTTATGGGTTTTTGATCTTATTCCACATTTGGGATTAGGGTTTTTGGTCTCAAACTATAATTTGTTTTAAATTGTTTCAATTTAGTGTCAAGTTTGTCTTCTTAATTTACAGAAATTAAACATTTATGTAAGGAACAATGGTTCCAATTTGAATTCATCATAAGGATTATAATATGTATAAAAATTGACTTATAATAACTTTTAAAATATACATATATATATTATTTAATTTTCATTGAAATACTTTTTAAGCTTAGTATAAAAATTTACTTATACTAATTTTTAAAATAATTATAAACGGTTTAAAAATGAAAAATATTATACAAAGTTTATAATACATTATTTATACAAATTTAAAAATTCTATGTACATGAAAAAAAATAAAGAATTCGAGTAAGGATATGACCTTTTTTATTCACAGATATATAAAAGAGTTGGACAGCCTAGAGGAAAATGGGCTGACCAAGGCAACGATCAGAGAGAAACATGAGTTACCCCTTCTGGAGAAGATATAAAAATCAATTTCGACGCCGGTTTTAGTCGAGGTCTTTTCAGAGCAGGCTCGTGAGTGGTCGCTAGAGACGGAAGGGGAAAGTGATCGCCTCCAGAGCGACCATTTACGAGAATGTTACTTCGGCTTTCGCAGCAGAAGCACATGCATGTTTAGAGGCAGTTAAAATGGGGTTAGAACTGAAAGATCGTAAAATCTACATTGAAGGGTAGTCGATCTCAGCCATTAAGAAATGCATTTCAGAATCCAGAGATAAATCAGGAATCTGTTCCATCATCCACAACATAAAGGCTTTACAGAGCAAGTTCAAGTCTATCAAATTTCATTATGTACATCGCACAGCAAACGCTCTGCCAGACATAATAGCCACTGAGAGTTTGAAGAAAAGGAAAGGGTTTTACCTGGAAGGTGCAGTGCCAAGTCATGCAGTTAAAGCTCTGGAAGACGATTGGATCAGAGAACCAGACTAAAGCTTTGTGAGGAAGATAGTTTTTGCTCCCTGGGAATCAAAACGTCGGAGAAATGTTTTTTGAAGGAAATGACTAATTGGAAATCAGGGGAGCCATTTTTTGGATGGAAAAGGGAGTTTTGGGAAAGAGAGATCGTCAGGCACTTATGGCTGGACAGTTGATGGGACGGATAATGACTTTCCCGAGGAAGTGGGCTTTAAATTAGTTGTTTTTTCCTTTATAAATGTTTTTTCCTTATTTCTATTTTGCTGTTAGTGTAAAGTTTGTTAGGTTTGGTAAGTGGGCCGTGTAGTGGCTCTTGGACACAAGACATAATTTTCTGTTCACGTTGATTTCATTTTATAAAACCCAGTTCAATTTTGCTCAAAAAAATATTTTAAAGTGTTAGAGTATACATATCTTTTTTAGAAAAAATTAAACATAAAAATATAGTTTTTGTGAAATAAAATATATTATTTAAATTGTATACAATAACAATACTTTGTATAATATTTGTGTTACATTATTATTTATAACTTATATGAAAATGTATAATTAAGGTAAAAAGTTAGTGTATATGTATAACGATTTCAAATTATATTAAATTATTTTTGAGTGGAGGAAAAATTATGTAAAAATTTATTTATAAAAATAATCATTAATTAAATCATAGGAAAAGTGGAAAAGATTTATGTATGTATGCATACTCTTTTAAGACTTTTGGTTTATTTATAGTTTATTTTATTTAAAAATATTAAAAATGAAAAACAAAACACCATTATAATATTATTTAAAATGATTCTTCTAAGTAATTTTTCTAATCAAATTTACTCATATTGTCAAGTCAATTAATTACAATATAGTATATGGATATAACCAAAAAAAAAAAAACAGTTTATACGATATCCGATAACAATATTTAATTTGTTGATTATCATATCAAATCTTTTCTCCCCCAGTCTGAAATTGTGATACTCTCAATTGAATGCCAAATATTTACTAACATATTGCACATGGACTAATAATGCACACCACTTGTAACACCCCTAACCCGTATCGGCCGTCGAAACAGAGTTTCGGAGCATTACTAGAATTTGCAGATCACCTAAAAAAATTCAATTAAATACTTACCGATTTAATGCATTATATAAATAAATATATTACCATTCAATCAACAGCTTGGAACTTGTACAAGCATCAAACAGCAACATAGTTAGTACACTAGTACATATTTCATATAAATTCAATATTTATATACTTATTTTCTCGACATGTCACACTTGAGTCTAATAATTGTCTTTACTTACATAATTTTCTTGTATCAACATATCAAAGATAATCATATATATACATGTCTGAAACATATCATGCTCTTACCGTTTCTTCATAAGTATATATCATTCATTTCATTATATCAATATTTCATGCTCCATCTTTTCCATATATTTTATGTATATTTATTAGGTAATAGTTTATATCAAACTTAACATAAATTATATTCTATGTACTTATACTTATTTCGTTTATCTATCTTCATAATTATTTCATACAACTATTTTGTACATATATTTCCATATGACCAGTTCTTGTAAACATTTCACACAACCATTTCATATAACCATTCGTCATCTGATACATATTACCTAAAAATCAATTGTTCAATAGATGCCATAGCGTCTCCCATCCAAAGTCTTATTTATCTTTGACATGATGCCATAGTGTCTTTCAACCATGGTCTTGTTCATTTTATGTCACGTTGCCATGGTATCCTTCAACCATGGTCTTGTTCATTTTATGTCACGTTGCCATGGTATCCTTCAACCATGGTCTTATTCATTTCATGTCACGCTGCCATGGTATCTTTCAACCATGGTCCTATTCATTTCCCGTCATGTTGCCATGGTATCTTTCAATCATGGTCTTACACATTTCATATCATGTTGCCATGGTATCTTTTAACCATGGTCTTACACATTTCATATCATGTTGCCATGGTATCTTTCAACCATGGTCTTACACATTTCATTTTAGAAAGCACACTCCCGAGAACCTTATCCTTACAGTGGGATTACTAGTCCAGGCTAAATCTCCTGTAATATAAACTCATAGAGTATTGGCGGGATTAGCAGTCCAGGCTAAATCCCCTTGTTCTATTGATTTCAATATTCATCTTGATTTTCTCTCTCATTCAGCTTCCATTTCTTAAATCCAACTTGATATTCTAACTTCCCATAGTCTCCTTAACATTTTTCTCTCTTGGTAGCTATGGAAATTCTTTTGATTTTTGGGTGAAAATGGTAATTTTTTGGTAAAAGGACCAAATTGTAAAGAAAGCAAAACTTTATTTCTTTCTCTCACGTTAGTGCATGGGAAAGATGGATGAGAATTTCTCATCTTTCTTTCTTTATATATTAATAAAATAATAATAAAATATTTTATTAAAATATTAATAAAATAATATTTATCTAATTAAATAATTATAAAATATCAAAATATCTCTAGCATCATTATTTCTTTCTAGATTTCTCTCTCTTCCAATTGACCATTTTGCCCTTTATTATCTTTTAAAATTTCATCCTTGAGTCATCATTTAATTTGGTAAAATTAAAATTTAGTCCTTCATAGTTCTTCATCTATTCAATTTGGTCCTAATTCATCTATTTTCTTTAGTTTCTAAATCATTCCACCCTTAAAATATTTACACATTGGTCCTTCAACTTTTTCATATTTACACTTTAACCCCTAAAATTTTGAGTATTTACTCTTGTACAATAAAACTTTTTTTAGTTTTACAATTTAGTCCTTTCTTGAATTAATATATCATAATATACTTCCCAATATTGACATAACTCAAAATTTCCCTTTTTGTCACTTTATTTCCTTATTTTACTATATCATGGATAATATTTTACTGTAAAATTTTTTGGAGTATTACACTACAAGAAACTATCCATCAAGCCATGTTCGTAATCATAGGCAAATGCAGTAGCCACTTCCCTAAATTAATCTACCATGGCTCCTCCTCCCCATCATCAATGGTGAGTGTCGTAATATTATCATTCGTATTTTAAAACTAAGAATTAATAAAAAAGCAATTGAGGTATAACAACAGACAATCAGAGAAAAAAATATGCTATAGGAGCAGATTGAAATTTCATTTGTAAATTTTATTAAATTCATGAAACTCAGCATACATACATATATTTATGTAATGTCTACAACTTGTGCTTTTACGATAAGAGTGAATTCAGTTCTTAAAAAGTTGATGTAGTCTGAAATCTTGTGCCACATCCTCTGCCTGGAATCCACCTTATGGTGTAAAGACACCTGAAGTTGACCTAGCCTGCAATCACAAAACAAACCACATTTTTTTACTGTCTACCTAACTTCGAAGGTCTGCAGATATTTAAGAGTGGGGTTGGACACAAATATTTAAGCTCAAAATAAGTATAAGAATATGGTTTATATTAATCTAAGAACTATATTCATTTGCAAAATGTAATTTTGACTTACCACACATGCATGAATATCATCACATCCTATAACAGCTTCCCATTCAAAGTATCGATAGCTTGGAATGATCCTCCTCCTTCACTCCTCTGTGCGAACCAAAACAAGAATATTTTCAGATTTCAAAGAAAATGAACTGAATTAATAAGAAACAATTAGCAACTTAAAGAGTGAACAAAGGAACCTTGTAATCAACGGCTACAGAGTTAGCCCAACGGTTACCAACAGCTGCATAGCAAGTACGAAGCATGTTAATCAGATCTCCAAAGTTGTCCTCGCATGTCTTCTCTTTGCTTGACATTGAATGAAAGTAATTTACCAATACCAACGACTTAGTCTTGTCGTCTAGACCTGACAACTCTGCCCTGTTCGGGCAATTTCCTACTTGCATTTCGCTATCCCTATCTGCCAATTTCGTATTCAACCACTCTGTGTTATCTCGACTTTTCGCTTTTCCTTAACCATGTCGATGTCTAAAACTTAATTAATAATGGATATATATATATACATATATACATATATATACTTATATATATGGTTTACATTGATTTTCGACCATGTAGTTCCACTGGTAAATAATTTATTCGCTTGCTTCCTTGGACTGAATTAAGGTGAAGACAAGTAGTATTTGGTTATTAGCCACCATGTCACTGACTAGAGGCCAGTCTTCACCATTTTTGGGCATGTCTTAACCCTCTAGCAACCTGATTTTATTATTTTTTATTATACTAGGATCCAAAGGCCTCCCCAATTCTAGCATTCAATACCAGTGTTACTCAATTTCTAATCCCTATCTATAAAAATATTCAACTGTGATCAATAGTTTATGGCCCAAAAAACTGTGATAAATATTCGAATAATAAATATCTATTATCTACTCTTAACATTCAAGACTAAATCAAATGACAATACAACTCTAATGTGATAAAATGGAAGAGTTACAACCAAAAGGCATAAATACAACTTCAATACTTATCTGCGTTCGAACTAGTTTCCTCAACTTGAATACAAAAATTGTTTACAACCTTTTTCCATTTTCGTTATACCCACCATCATAAAAAGGTTTCATGATCACATTAACCATCATTGGAAAACAAAAAGAAAACAACAAATAAGATTTCAAGAAAGGTCAACAAAAGCATGTTAAGCTATAAACGTGCTTTCTTGTACCTCTAGACTTAAACACTTTTCAACTAATTTACAGTGTGCCACTTAGGCTTAACTTAAATAGTAAGTGTAAGGTTAGATTTGGGTTAGAGGTCCTAAGTTGGAGGCTAAGTACCTTGTTTGCACCCAAAAAAAAAAATTCATTGTTGTGTGCTTTCACTGGTATTAATAAAAGAACAACCAATAAGAGAAAGGTTGGTTTAACTTACTGTAGGCACAACAGTGAAAACACCAGTAATGGCAGCAGCCTTGAGCAGTATGGTTGAGGTTTGCCTTTGCCCAAGAAACCTTACGAACTGCAATCATATATTAGAACCTATAAGAAACAATACAATGATAAACCATACAACAGATCATGTACTGAGAACATATGCCAAGCCTGAGTGAAATAAGCTCAGCAAGAGGGCAACATATGCACAATTTATTAACTGTGGATGAATGCATTTTGTTTGTTGGTAAAATTGCACACCATGTGACATCTTCGTATTAAAATCGTTTCTTTTCCACCACATGTTCATATCTTTGACTGCTTTCTTTATTATAAAAGGGGCTTCAAATTCTTCCACAGCCTTTCAAACTCAAAAGAAAATCTCACATTACTTGCACATAACACTCAAGAAGTAGTATCAGTGAGGTGCTTCTTCCCAATGAGGAGTATGAAAGGTCGATCATGGCAAAGGTGTTCAAAGCAAATTAGAGAACAAATGGACGACTTTACATTATATGGAGATGTACCGTGTTACTCCTTTGTTGGTACGACTAACTTCTATTGTAGTTTAATCTTGTACCCACTTCTTAATTACACTGCAAGATTTAGATGCTCCTAGTACTGTGGGTATTGTGTAGTTTAGAATCTCAGATCATTCAATCACATTTTCAATTAGAAGAAAGGGTCTTTTTTTTCCCTAAGATAAAGAAGGAATTGTCTGGTAGGGTGATTAACATGAGTTAGAAAAGAAAAAGTTTATAGCTTGACATGGTGCTTGAATTTTGTAAATAGATTTTTAGTTAATTTTTGTTCCAAAAAGCTTCTCTTTCTTGTATCACTCAAAAGCATAATAGAAAATTAGAATTCTACTGGTTTATCTCTGCAGCCACAAGTGATGGAAGCTAAGATGTATCGTTATCGTTAATTTTGTGACTACAGGTATAATATACAAATTTAATTATTGCTTGACCATTTATTGAAAAGGTAATTAGAGGCAGAAATTGATAGATTCTTGCTTATTCTTCATACAGTAAACCTATCTTAATTGAAAGTTTTTGGTTAATTATTGTTCATCCGATTCTTCTTTCCAACTTTTTGTTCATAAACATGCAATTTGTTAGCATTTATGATGTCTACTAATGCCTAAATTAGTGTTTGTTTCTAATGCTTATTAACATATAGAATACATACTTTCTCCAAAAAGGAAAAAAAATTATGCTATACTTGTTCCTCATTGCAGCCCAACGGTATCATACTTGCAATTTCTCCTGCCAATTAGGATCTTGCTACTTCTGATGTAATAATTTAAATAACAGACATTGTTCTTTCATGTATTAAATAGCATATATTGTTTTCATTTTAAAAAGTTGATAGTAGAAAGAAATCAACCTGCTAAAACAGAAATAGGAGAAAGGAGAAAGGTGAAACAAAGTAAAATAGGCGTAAGTAATTTAAAACGATAATTTAAGATCAATAATGAAGAGTATGGTGCATTCTGCTTGGGATTTCCTCTTTTTTAAGTTAATATGAAGAAAATTCATTCCCAAGGAATCTGTTGGATATATGATGAAAGAAGGACTGAAACTGAAACAAAAACAAAATAAAAATGGAGAAATCAAATTGTGAACAATTGTTTCATTACTAGAACTAGAGGATTTTTGTTTTATGGTCCTATTTGTCAGTAAAAAATAGTAGAACTTCAGCTTTCAAATTTTTTCGTTCTTACCTTCGAGAGAGGAAGATGAACGCCAGTGCAGATTTTGACAACGAAAGGCGAAGATAGGGAAAAGCTTTGATGAACGCCAGTGTCTGGTGTTGAGAATTGGTGTTGGCTGATGGCAAGCAGAAGATCAAGTGTCAAGGATGGGGGAAGGGGAAGAGGAAGGGAAAGGGAAAGGGAAGATCGGTTTTGGCTTCTAATTTTCCTGAAAATGTTTTACTGAATTAGAAAGGTTAAGACATTTTCCAAAATTAAAGGCTTCTTTTCCCATGTTTTGTAATTGATTTTACCTTAGGAAAATATTTTCAGCCAAACAAACACTGGAAAAGACGAAAAACCTTTTTCGAAAAATGTTTTACTTCTAAAAAAACGGACCCTTAACTTAGTTTAATAAAACAAAATATAAATATTTTATACTTAATGACATATGCGAGACCAAGAATTTATCTCATCAATTTGCATTTTTTTATTTCATATGTAACACTCTCAACTTGTATCCCTCGTCGGAGTCGGGTTACGGAGCATTACCGATGTTTACAGATCAAATAGACAAAAAATGCAAACATTTCATACGTATAGCATTTATGTCAAAAACCAATTAAATCATACATATTGTCCCTTATATGAGCCCTCGAGGCTCAAAATACTCATTAGAAACAAATTATGACTAAATCAGAAACTCAAAACTTTTTTTTAGAAACATTTAATATTTTCAGCACTGTAGGGGTCACACAGTTGTGTGGTTAGGCCATGTGACTCACATGGTCAGGAGACACACCCGTGTCTCAGGCCGTGTGGGTATTTAAAATAAGGACATACGGCCGTGTCTCAGCCAGTGTCCATGCCCGTATGAGCAAAAATAAGCTATTTTCTAAGCCACATTTCTCACCCAATTGGTCATCAACCTAACTCAACATTTTGTATATAAACAAGTCATATTATAGCATCTAAAATCAATCCTTAAACAAGTAGTAAATTCACATAAAATCAATATGCCCTTAGGCACCTTAAATGACCAATACAATTATGTTTAAACCATATAATCCATGAAACCAAGTAATCAACTAACTTTTATATTGAATCGTATTACTACACAACATGTAAATCATTTACTAAAACTTACTATTTGGTACCAGTTGTACCACTTATTCAATAACATAAAATACATATACACTTATTATAACATAGTACCAATTCACATTAAGCTATAAAACATACCTCATATGCATTTTCAATTACTATTTTGTCTTTCATCATTCCACACATCAACATTATAAGGCAAATTATGCACATACTAAAATACCAAAACAAAAGCCAAATATATGACTAATCTTGACAAAACACATATAGACCAACATTTAATCAAAATAACTTATACATGTCATTATAACCAAAATAAAAAACATTCAAAAGTATCAATAGAACCGACGAATAGTGTGATATAACTCTGACAAGCTTCCAACCCAATTGAGCTTCCGATAATTTGTGAAATAAAGGATAAACAACTACGTAAGCAATGAATGCTTAGTAAGCTCGTACAAAATTTAAACATAATATTACAATTCAATAATAAACTTTATATATTAAATATAAAGTTATATCAATGGCTTAAGATTTATCAACTACATAACCACCAACTCATAAATGAGTAAGTCTATCAACATCATATCTATATTCATTTCTAACTTAATAGGATTTTATAAACATTATACACCATCATTAACCTTTTCATAAAACTATGAAAAACTTTCTTTACTTATTTTCCATTCTATTTATTAAACATAAACTTAAATAACAATATCAATTAACTAATTAATATATTTATTCATAATATAGGTAAGTTCAACCATAACATAAGTAATTTCTCAAATATAAGTACATTAATCAACTCCTCAATCCCTTTTTCATCATATCACTTTTCAATTATGAACTTACCGTTTCATTTGTATAGTACTAGACATAAACATATACATCAATCATAATCTCAAGCTTGACATAAGCCTAATCACCATCATCAATACACAAGTTAGTACATTTATGTATATAACTCATTTTCATATTTCAAATCATTATCCCATTTTCAATTCTCATAAATATCATCCAATATCAATCATAGTACCGTTTTATTTAATTACCCCTATAACATGGCTCGGACTTGGACGGATACACGGATCCAACCAAACACACCAGTTTGGCACCTAGTGCCTCATCGGATAATTCGAAGTAGTAAATTGACGCCTAGTGTCTCATCGATTAAACCAAAGTAAGTTGGCACCCAATGCCTTTCGAATAAATCCGAAGTAATAAATTGACAGCCAGTGTCTCATCGACTCGAAGTCGAAGAAATCACTAAACTCTTCTAATTCTATGGTATGCCATCTATATCCGACTCAGCCTAATACAGTTAATAGGGTTTCAATTCACTTTTCAAATACAACCAATATTCATTTCAATTCAAGTAATCAATATATTCAATATATATATCAATTTCAATCCATTCAACCAACTTCAAATCAATTCAATGACAAAGTGTCAAATACTCAAATTGCACATGCTAACATCTTTTATTTGATTAACAATGTCTCAATTCACACGTTTCTATATAAATAGTTATTCACATATCAAACTACAATTGTTTATTCATTGGCATTAGCCATTCAATACTCAATTCATGAGTACATAACTCAAGTATCTCATTTAGTCACAACATATCTCATTTTAATTTATGTTCGAGTCAATATTCAATAATTAACAAATCGTTCAAATTTATTAAAAAATTTACCTTTCAACGACTTACAGATAAGAGTACATCATCAACAGAAGCTCATAGAGCTAGTCCACCAAAACACACCAACAAAAGCTTATAAGAGCTGAACAGAAGCTCGTAAGAGCTGATCTACCCAAATCACTCCAAATAGAAAGTAAAACATAGAGTTTGCAACAAATGCTGAACCCCGATTTACTTGGGTAATATGTCGATGTCTCCCTTCAATACCACCATACACCAATTTACGAATGTACTCAAATCCCGCGTTCAATCCAAACTGAGTATTAAATTCGATAGTATATTTCCAATAATAATTCAATTCCAACAATAGAACATAAATATATATAATACTCATCACCAATTAACATTCACTTTAATCAAAATTATACAGAATACAGTTCATATGAATTTATCTGGCTAAATTGCAGAAATACCAAGATTTAGGGGCATTTTATAAATTTTTTATTTTCCTCGATTTTCTACCCGATCTTAATCTAAATTAATAATTTCATTCAATTTATTAATTTAAATAATAAAACAATTCATTTCATGCAATTTGGTCATTTTTGATATTTTTATAAGATTACCCCTAAAATTTTACTTTTATTCAGTTTAGTCCCTAAGCCCAAATCATGCAAATTAACCATTTTTAATCAAACTCATGCTAGCTGAATATTCATGGCATTCAATACAACCCATTTTGCAATAATTTCACAACAAACCCTTATATTTTTTATTTAACAAATAAATCCTTAATCGAAAAATTTATCAAAATCACTTAATAAAATATTTTTAAATAGCAACTAATATCTCAAATTCATCATTTAGAATAAAAATCATATAGATTTATCAATGGAAACATCCAAAATCTTTAACAACATCAAAAATTAAAATAAAATTTAGTTAAATCTAATTGTAACAATCTCAAAAACATAAAAATTATTGAAAACGTGTTTAAATTGAACTTACTTGTAAAGGAATAAAGCCAAAAATAGAAACCTTCCCATGGCTATGGCGTTCGCTGGAATGTTGGAGAAGAAATGAAATAAAAATGTTTTACTTTCACTTTAATTTATGTTAATGTCCGTTTAATTACAAAATTGTCATTTGTTTTATATTATTTTATCATTTCCATTCAAGTTGCTGTCCAACTATATTAGTTTAGGCATATTTACCACCTAAGTCCTTCTTTATTTATTAATCATGTCATTTAAGTACTCAATTATTATAATTAGCAAGTTTTACACTATTATCAATTTAGTCCTTTTTAATTAATAAACTATCGAAACGTTAAAAATTTTTAACGAAACTTTAATACCACCTTATTGACACTCCGTAAATATTTATAAAAATATTTACGGCTCAATTTATAAAAACGAGGTCTCGATACCTCATTTTCTAAAACCACTTGACCTTAGATTTTACTCCTCAAACCTAATAAATCATTATAAAACATAAACTACTAATTCCAAAAATCTTTTTAAAATCATATTTGACTCGTAAATATTAATTAGTAAAATTTACAAGCTTACTCGTCGGATTTGGTGGCCTTGAACCACTATTTCCGACACTATTAAAAATCAAGTTTTTACATCATATTATTTTAAATTTATTATTTTTTAATTAATATTTTTAATACATTGGCTTATTATTATTAAATGTTTATGTAACCTCCCAACCTGGTCTAAACATCAAGCACGAATCCAGAAGATTACATTGGTCATCTCTAAGCCGGTGGAGTTTACAAAATAGTCGTGTTAAAACATTTGTTTAACTTTTTGGAAAACTTAGTCTATTTTCGAAAAAAAAAACTTAGCATTTTACCACCCTTCTTATGAAATAATATAATTAATTCACAACTGATTGACTTATAAATTATCTACTCGTTAAAAATAACTCATTTTTCAACAATTCAGCAGAAAAATGATGCTAACGTATTTTTAATGAAAATCAAGTTTCATGCATTGTAAAATAATATAAAACTCAAGCATTAATAGCATTAAATATACCATGTATGCCCTAAATAAACCCGAAACTAAGTTCCGTGCCACAATTTAAATAAAACATTATAGTTCTTAAATAATAGGAACTATAAATAATAAAGAGTAAAAATAAATATATTAATAAAACTTCAATTCGAGCCGAGCCTTAAGATTGTTGTGTCTGTGTCCTAACCTGGTGGGCTATTTTGTAGAAGTCAAAATAAAAGGGGAGTGAGCCATAAAGCTTAGTGTGGATTCGTTCAGAAGAAAATTGAAACAAAAATCATAAGCAAAGTACGTGGGTTAGCAATTCTATTAATAACCACAATCATAAAACACTCTAGATTAATTGTTTATCATAATATCACTTCACTACACTATTTCAGAAAACACAGTTTTATATGCACATTTTGATGAATGACAATGCAATTTCAAATTCAGAAAAGTCCTACCCAACTTCGCTACACTCCTTACTTATGGGTTTCCCAGAACTCATCTACCATTTCACTTTGGTTTGTGGATGAACCACCGCTGATTTGCAGATGAATTACCACTTATTATGGATACACAACATAATTGCAGATAAAAGTTTCTAGTCAGTTGGTAAAAATTGTGGGTAAACCTACAATATTTTTAAATAAAAATATTTGCAGCTAAGCTGCCACTTGGTTCATGATCGAAGCACATATTTGTAGTTACTGTCACTTGTTGTTAGTGCACAACATGTTTGTAGATTAAACGAATTGTCACTAGGTTTATGGACCAGTCACCACTTGTTTGCAGATTATTAAACTGTCATTTTTCCTCTATACAAATCATCTCGCCCCATGCAATGCAATATGGCATACTTTAGAATATAATAATGCAAAAATCCTAGGCATGCTTAACATTTATTTCATTCAATCACTAGTAATAGACATGTTCATCATGTATTTAGTGGGATGATAATAGTGTTAACACTCACAATTTATCAATAACACTTACCAGTAGGCATGATTAATATCACATCTTTATTCATAGCACCATGGTGATTCAGTTATTCAATACCAATAAATACATAATAACAGTGGCAATTCAGGCATATAAATTGTGAATTTTCGTATAAATACTAATGCAAAGATCAATTAAATGTTTAAAAACTTATAGGATGAATTCAGGGATCAAGTAGGGACTAAATTGAGGAAGGGTAAGATATGAATTCTAGTTAGGAAAGAAGTGGCTAAATTTTTGGGGGCTTCACTTGCATTTTTTTCCAATATTTTTACCGAAAATTTGAAATTAAAATGAAAAAAGAAGAGGAAAAGGCTTCAACTTTGGTTCTCAAGGGGAACTAACACCTTAACTGCTAAGCTATTACCCACTTCCTGATAGTTTCTTCAGTGAAATTATGAAATAAAAAAGGAAGGAGGGATTTGAACCTAAGATCACAAGAGAGAGAGAGAGAGATTAACACTTAACTATTGAGTTGTTGTCCATTTCTTGTTAAGTTTTATCCCTAATAGTATATATATTAGTTTGGCTTTTATCCTAGGTTGCTGAAAATAAAAGGAAAAAAATGGGAGAAAAGTGATTCAAACCTTGACTTTTAAAGAGAAGGCACTAATGTCTAACCATTAAATCTATATTTTATTTCTTATTTATTTTAGTCACTTAATTGTATATATTTATTTCGGGCTCAACTTACATATTCTTTATTAGCTTACACATTTACTCATTTTTTTATTAACTTATTTAACTTTATAGTTCTTAGCACATTCCATTTTAGTTTATATATAATAATTAATACTCATAGTTAAGTCTCATTACTAATATTTTAATACATTTCACCCTTTTCCAATTAGGTCCCGACTCTATTAAAACACACTATTTTCAAATTAAACCTCGTAATCAAGTTTCAGATTAGATTAATTAATATAATAATACATAATTATATTATTTTAATACTTTAATTAATTATTTATGACCCTAATTTCGATATTCATTTCAAACCCTTAGTTTATCTACAACGCACAATGATAACCTTATAAATCAGGACATGATCACTCTCAGTTTTCACAAACCTGATTTTTCTAACTCGATTTTTGGGATGTGACAGGTTAGATAATTATAATTTCATTCTTAAGTTCGGATTCAATTCCTCTTATAAACATTTTATTTTTTATTATTAATTAAAAAACTTAAAACAACATGAATTAAAAATATATATTAAAATATTTATAATAGGAATCAAACTTGAGATTCAATCATAAAATCACAATTATTTAATCATCTAATCAAAAGAGTTAATGCATTAAAAATATTAATTAAAATTTAAACAAAGCTTGTAACAACATGAAAAAAATACAAATGTGAGTAAGAGAGGAATTGAACTTAGGTCTCAAAGACAAAATACAAACATTTAACCATCAAACTAAAAAACTAAATTATTAATTTGCCAACTAAAATGTATTTAAAATATTGTTGGTGCTTCCTGACACAATGGCAATAATTAGAGGAAAGTGGAGTAGTGTCGCTGGTTGGTCAGGCGACATCAACAGATTACTATTGCAAATACCTATTTCAGTAATTAATATTTTTTACCTTATTTCAATAATTAATTAATTATTTTATATTATTTAGGGAAAAATCATTGCTATAATTATTTCTTTATCAAAATCATCAATTAAAAATGTTATTAATATTTAAGTAAATGTCAGCTTGGCTAAGATTGGGATGAGAACCAGGCAGTTAGGATGGAATACAGGTTGAGGAGCCTATAGTAAGTTGAATGGTACTGAATGAATTTTATTCTCATTAATGAAATTATGTATTTTCTCGAAAACATATATGTTATTTAGCGTTTTTCAACTTTAAAATTTTAATCTCATACTTTTTATTAAAAAATTTCCATTTTGTTTAATTATTAGTGTGTGAAATTATCCAAATCCTCCAATAAGGGATTCTATTCAGATTTACTTTCCTAGGTAACATATTCAAATTTATTATCCATTATATCTTTAAAATTATTATTATTATTATTATTTGCTTGAATTTACTAAATGAGGATTTTTTTATAAATTTCATTAATTTAAATATAATAGAGTTACAAATACAATACATGCACAAATATATGTTTCAATAAATTACAATAAAATACAAAATGGTCAAAAATCCAATAAAGCCAGACTAAAAAAAAAAAAAAAAGGCAGATAAAGGCATAATGATTTTAGATTCCTTTGTTAGCTTCCAATGTAGTCGATTTCAGGATTTTGGAGACTGTTATGCAGTATTGCTTGAAAATTGAAATAACCTCGAGCAAAACATGCAACTCCAAACATTGAATAATCAACTCAAAGTCTAAGTATGTTATACTAAACTTTAATAGAATTTTGAGAAATGCAACTATATTACATTTTCTGAGACATTAGTAGCTTTATAAATAACATAGTAATGGTTTAGAAATTTTGTTCTTGGATAATCCCTTGGAAAAGATCAAAGGAAAAGTTTATAAGTAAATTTTTTGAACATTTATACAACATTTACCACAATCAATAAAACTTAAACAACAAGAATTAACCTATGTTATCTTCTTGAAGGCTAACTTTACCTAACGGTTCATAAGACAAAGTTGATTAGACGCTTTGGATGTTTTTGGACTAGGTGCATTTGATTAGGCCTTTGCTTGGTATGCTAAGGTTTTAGACATTAAAAGAAGCACTTTGGTTGAAGCTCTCATTAATCTAATTTATTTTGAACTTTTTTTTTCATTAGATGTACATACATTTTTTTTTTCACTAGATGTACATTTACTGGTGAGAAAGGGATGTTAATTAAATTTACTGGTGAGAAAGGGATAACATATTAACATCTTTCTGCTTCTCATTATGAATTCACAGCAATACACATAGGATCATAAGGAAATCATGCATGTTGACCAACAAGAGAAAAAGAAAATTGTGCATGTTTTATGGATGATAATCGTATATCTTAAGCATATTTTATATATACACACACAGAGAGACACATGAAAACACCTGCACTTGCGCCTTACTTTGCTTAGGCAAGCACATATTTTTCATCTTAGGCAATGTAAGGATTCTAGTGTCTAGAGTGAACCTTGTGCCTTTGAGAACACTGGCTGGGTCAGTGTGTGTGGTCAAGGGCACTAGGCGCAAAGTCCTTTATATAGCTCGACTCGAAGGTTCGCTTGAAATGTAGGAGAGTTTATATAAAAATATAAGCTTGAAAAATGAGTTTGGATAAAAAAAAAAGCGTGTTTAAAAAAGGACCGGACCTCAGGTAAGATTTTTTTGGTCCGGGCTTCGCCCGAATTCACTAAAGGACAAAAAAATTTATTTTTTAAATATTATTTTCTTATTATTTTCTCTCTGTTTTGCTACCATTTTACTATTATGTTGCTACTATTTTGTTGTTATTGTTTAGATATTGTATAAAATAGAGGTGCTAATGGGCCGGGTCGAGTTTGGGTCGGACTCAACTAAAAATTTAGGCCCATTTACTAGGCCTAGGATTGACCCAAAAAATGGGCTTAAAATTTTGCCCAAGCCCTACGAGGATAAAAATGCTAAAACTAGGCCCGATCCGGCCTGCCTGTATTAATTTTTATATTATTTTTAAATATATATAATACATCAAAAATACTAAAACCATCAAAATAAATATTTCCCAACAAATTGAAAATAAATTTTAAACAATATGTAGATTTAAATAACACTAAGAGAAATGCAACTTAACAAGTAAATGCCTCTAAAATAATAACAAAATTAACAAATGCCTATAAAATAATAACAAAATTAACAATAAAATAAGTTTTATATAATATCCAAACAATAACAATAAAATAGTAGCAACATAATAGTAAAATGGTAGCAAAATAGGAGAAAACAACAAGAAAATAACATTAAAAAAATAGTTTTTTTGACCTTTAGTAAATTCGAGCCGGGCCTGGGCCAAAAATGCCTTACCCGTGGCCCGACCCTTTTTTTAAACGGGCCTTTTTTTTTTGTTCGAACCCATTTTTCAAGCCTATATTTTTGCCCAAACCCTCCTACATTTCGAGCAGGCCTTTATTGCCAGACCCATGATCAGGTCTAGTATAAAACTTATTTTATTGTTAATTTTGTTATTATTTTAAAGATGTTTGTTAATTTTGTTATTATTTTAGAGGCATTTGCTTGTTAAGTTATATCTATGTAAGTGTTTTTAAGTATACATATTTTTAAAATTTATTTTAATTTATTAAGAAATATTTATATTGATGTTTTAATATTTTTGATGTATTATATATATTTTAAAATTATATAAAAAATAATATAAAAATTAATATGGGCAGACCGGATCGGGCTTTATTTTTAACATTTTTATCCTGTTCAAGCTTGAACAAAATTTTAAATCCATTTCTTTGGCCGAACCGGGCCCGAGCCTAACAAACTGGCCTAAAATTTTAGTTAAACCCGGCTTGGGCCCATGCACACTTGGGGGAAAAAAAGAAAAGAAAAAAAACCTCAAACGCTTCACCGTTACACTACGATAATGTTAAAATATATTCATCAATCTTTGCTCCAAATGCATATTACAAAACTTGTTGAAAAAAGTTACAATAGAAGAAAATAAAGAATAGAGGAGAAAAAGAATTAAAGTAAAAAAGAAATAATAGAATAGATAAAGAATTAAAGGCTTCCTGACGTTTTAATACATGTGCTCTAATTTTTCCTTTTCTTTTCTTTCAAGTTGTGGACATAAATGTAAGTTCCAACAAGAGGAACAAGGAGGAGAGTAGCACTTAATCATTTCTTGGAAACCTTGTGAAAGATCTTGCTTGACAGATCCTTCCACAAACCACTCATAATCTTCTGTTGGGATGGCGACAAAGCGTATACCACTGCCCTCATCTTCACCTGTTGTTTCCCTATTTTCCTTGGGATTTTTTCTATCAAAACTAATCTAGATGTCTGCATTATTCGATCCCATTTAAGTATGATAAGTTACTAATAAACTCTGGCCTCCCTTTCAAACCAGTTTGAAACAACTCATTCTTATTTTCATCAATCCAGCAATTGTCTTTACTTCACACTTCTTTTCCTCCACTAATTCCTTTGTTTTCCCAGCAAGAATTCTTGTTAACTCTTCTCCGACATCTCTTTTTCAATCTCTCCATCATTTTCAGCTATATATTCTTCTCTAAATTTTCAATTATATTAGTTTTTTTTTCCACCTTTTCTCGTAACCCACTTATTGTTGTTTGACTGAAACGTATTGTTTTGGTTAAGATTGTGAGATAAATGAAGAGGGAACTATCTTGATGGCAATGAAAGACAAGAATGTGCACTTCTTTAATTTATCTGTAGTAGATGTGTTAACTGAAATTATCCTTCTCATTTCTTGCCATTTTTCAGTGAACCCAATTTTTTGGCTATATATGATTAAGGTGTTAATTCCATTTGTTTATTATCATCGAATTTGACTTTACTAACATGTATGAAAAACGTAGTTTTTATGATCGGAGCTCGAATAAAAAGAAAGTTTTAAATATTCCTCTACGTAACTAATGTATTTGTCTATAATTTAGATGTTAGATGCTTGACTGAAACTTTTAATTTGATACTTTATATGCTATTTTTTATCGATATATAAATTGACTTCTTCCATTAGAAAAAATAATTTTGCACCGGTCAAAGACTCCAATTGACTTGGAAGATTATTGCACTATGTATTTTATCTCGAGTTTTTGGGTATGTATTTTGGATTTGATTTTTAATTGATATTTCCTATAAATTAATTATTTATTTTATGTTTGATTTGTGAAATTTAGGAGAGTTTTAATTAAGAATTTCTAAGTAGTTGATAGATAGTAACTTGTGCATGAATAAACCAGAAATGTTCATAAAGTTGAAAGCACAACCATACAAGTGCCTCTATTAGAATCTTAAACTAGAAATTAGGAAAAGAATATGCATGGATAAACCATCAAGGCCAAAACCCCGAAGAATAACAAGTGATAAATAATAGTTTGGAGAGAATATTTTAAGTAATCTGGCTTCACTAGTTACTAGAGAAATACTTACTTGACAAAAGTAAATAAACTGTTAAAAGAAGTCTTGAATAAAAAATCAAAAGTTAAACAAACCCTTTGACTAATCTTAGACAAGCTTTTCTTTTCTTTTCTTTTCTTTTTTTTGCCTAATTTTTTTTTAGATATGATAAGTATTTGTTGATATGTTTGTTTTGATTATTTTATTATGATGTCTTTAGGACGAAAACATTTACTACAATCACAAAATTTGGAAAGGAAAAATTAGTCGGCACCATCATTAGCATCAACAGTTTCATAATAATTACCTTCTATAATAGACCGGATATCTATCTTTGGTCAACAAATATTGATTTATTGTCACGACTCTATGTGTCAACATTGCCTCCTACAGTTCAGAGACCGATATTAAGAGTTGTGTTGGCCTTTTGTAGTTGCATTTTCTTTGTGATAGTCCTCATTATATTGGTTTGAAATATTTTGGTTTTAATAAAATTATACACCAATAAAATATCAATAACTATGATTATTTGTTTTTCATTTTGCTTTAAACAGGGAAAGATGAGCACTACATACTCCTAGCCAATTTTCTCATCTTCATTGTTTATTTGTGGTAGTAGCGCTATACTCTCCGCCATATATGTTCTCGCCTCAGAAAGGATTTTATCTGCTTGATGATTTCATTTGGACATTAGTCTTGTAGCCATTTTATTTCGGTAAATGCAATTTAGTTAGTATGTTTCCTTTTAAATACATTGTTTTATATGCTTAAATTTCAAAACAATTATTAAATTTTGAAAATTTAAAATTAAACTTATATTTTAATTTAATAAAAATGAAACAAGGTGTGTTAGCTCGAGTTGTCAACACTATTTGATGACATGGTGTATAAGAGCACGAGAGTCAATATTTTACTTTGCATTTTCTCCTTTTTCACTTCTTTTTACATGGCTATTTGGCTCGCTTTTACTAAATAAAGAGTTACACAGCGAGAGGTAATGAATAATTTCCTTTTTAAATTTTTTTTAAATTGAAATATTATTTTAACCTTTTACTTTATTTATTTTTACTTTTTAAAAAAATTAATAGCATCATAAGTGGATTTTTAGTTTTCCAAGGAGTTTATCTAATTTTATGGGAAAAGAATGTCGAGCACTGATGGGGGAGCATGTGGAACTTTTTGAAGTGGAGCATGCTCGATTGAGCATTAATGTGGAGTATGTGGAACTTGTCGTGGAGCATCCCCAAACCACTACGGACATTATGGATGTTCCTATTCCTCAGATTGTAAAAGTTTTTATTCTCGAGATTGTGAAAGTTTCTGTTCTTAAGGGTACGAAAGTTTCCGTTCTCGAAATAGTGGTTCTCGATCTCGATCCTAGTGTAAATGTTGGGGAGTATTTTTAATTTCTAAAGTCTTAAAATTTTATACAGTTTAGTTTTAGTTTTGGAGTTTTTAATTTTGAATTTTTTTCAAATAAAACACTATGACATGTCTTTTTCCCCAAAATACCCCTTTTCGAAAACATGCATGCAGTTTCATAATTTTTTTTTCATGTTGAGTTATTGAATCGGACTTTAATACCATCAAATGTAACCTGTTAAACCTAGTCTAGACATTATGGCCGAATCTTGAATGTTACATTAGTCACTGAAATGGCCAAGTAAATCCATCTAGGTTAAAAACCACTATTTTGACCAATCTAGAAAACTTACAGTACGTTTGGTTCACTGTAATGGAATAAGGCTGTAATGAAATAGAGCTGTAATGGAATAAAGCTGTAATAAGTAATTCAACTGTTTGGTTGAATGGAATGTAATAGAACTGTAATAGTATTCTTACATTTGGTTGAATAGAATGATGTTGCAATAGAATAAGGAAAAAAACTAAAATGACCAGAATACCCTTAGCAGAATTTTTTTGTTAGGTAAATGACTATTGTTATTATTATCAAATTTTAATAAGATTATTATTAAAATAATTTAATAAAAATAATAAATAATTTAATCATATTTTAACATTATTATTATTAAATATAATTTAATAAAATAATATACAATTTAATAATATTCTTAATATAATTATTATATAAATTAAAAAATTATAATATATAATATTATTAAAATAATATATAATCTACTTTATTGTTTTTAAACGCATTACAATTTAATGTGCTAAAAGTAGGGAGAAGTTAAAAATTATTTTAAGGGTTAACAATGAATAATTAATTTATAAGAGAACAAATTATAATTTTATCATTATATTAATTTATGATTTGATAAAATTTAAAAGATTTTTATAACAAATTTACCATTTTGGGAGAGTCAAGTCTTCATGACTTTATTATTACGATATAAATTGAATTTAATCGAAGGAATACCTTTGCATAATATCTATATGAGAAATATATTAAATCCAATCAATTATAAAACTTACAAAATTATGTTTCAACAAAATTATCTGAAATTCATTAAAAATAGAAAAAGTAAAAAGATTATTAAAAAATCTTAGTATGGAATAATATTAAAAACTTTGGGTCGATAGTACATGTGAATACAAAATAAAACAATAACTATACCAGTATTTTCTTTCTCAAAATTATTACATGCCATAGAGATAGACTAGTGGTTCTACTACGGAGCTACCAATTTTATTTTTTTTTTCATTTTGTCAAATTCATTTTTTGAGCAAATAACATATAGTATTATTAACATTTAAACATTGATCTTTTAAGAATTTTGTATATAAAAATCTCAAAAATAATGAATAGACCTACACTAGATACATCATACATACCCTACTCAACACCTACAATCGAATGAATCCAAATAACATAAATTGTAGATGGTGCAAATTATGTTGAACCCAGATAACAGCTTATTCAAAGTATGCTTTGCATCCACGTCATCAATCTCTTCCTTCATTTCAGCTTCATTAAGAGACTTTGATATTGATTCAAATAATTGCTTATTCAAAGTATGCTTTTCACTGTTATCAATCTTCAGACATTCCTCATCGTAAATTTTCCTTTGGTGCATCTGAAGCACACTCTTACGCTTCTAAAGGAGCAACCACATGTCTAATTCTTTTATAATTCAAAGTACCTGAAAATAATGCAGTAAATAGAACTTGTTCTTGGAAGTCACACTTTCAGTATAACATCACAGTATAGAGACCATTATTATGGCTCTGCCATTGATTAAGGCATCTGAGCCACTCTCGACTCTTGGCACATAAGCAAAAATTTAATAAAAAACTTACCTTATGCCACTTCAATTGCCCTACTTGTTCAACATCATCATTATCTTCATTCTCAGCCTCATTTTGCTCAAAATTATCCAGCAGACTCAGACATTGCTCCTTCCGATACATGGCAATAAATGGAACCTAGCATAGAGAGAAAACATGCATGTAAGTTTGCATTTTAATTTCAAACTTTGAACAAAAGTTTTAGTATACTTACATCAAACTTCTCCACATGATGTAATTCCAGAACCTCATAATATCTTCCTTCTTAATTTTGTTCGTGAGCAGATACCTCTGAGATCTTTCTTCAGTTCTTTTCTTGCAGAACAATATATATGAATTTATTACAAGTTGATTATGTATCCAAATAGTCTCCTCTTCTATGCTCCTTTTATCAAGTGGAGGAGGCTCCATTATTTCTTCAGACATCTAAGGAAAAGAAATAGAGAAATTAATACAAGTCTAGTACCTTAAGGGATTGGATGCAACAAAATATACCTGCATCCTCTCTGGAGTGTTAGTCTGCTGATAAGATCATCCCTCTCAGTTGTATACTTGTTGGCTAAAAAAAAGGGCTCAAACTCACTAGAATTATCCAGGTTCATTTTTGAAGCTTGAACTTGCTTTCGATGATTCAGGGTCTGGTTAGCATCATCAGTAATAGGAACCTTGTCATCTAAGGCAGACAAACAAATGGTTACGACTTGCTCCATCTTCTTTTTGTTCATCTTTAACCACCTACAAAGATAGTTAGCATTAACAAACATATAATATAAGGTAAAATGTTAGCATTAACAAACATATAATATAAGGTAAAATGTTTAACACTCAATCAATATTCAAGGTACTTAATGTTTGTCAAAAACTTCATAAAAAATGACTTTATGATGAGTAATATGTACCTTAGAGATGACCCCTCTCCATAAGATTTTTCCTTACTCACAATAAAATCACTCATCTCATAGTTTTGACCACAGAATGAAGCTTTCTCTTCTCCGAATATATCATCAAATAGCAGGCCTACAATATCTAACTGCATTAATAACGCTTAATTCTTTCTTTCTTTCTTGGTAGGCAATTCATAGGCAAGTTAAAACATTTGAGCAATTAGTGACAATCAGAGGCAAACAGCAAGTAAAATTGTTTCCAACATCATTCAGCAGAACAAGAGAAAGATTACTCAAATCAGAGTAGGAAATTACCCTCATCATCAGAAGAACCAAATTTCTCAACCATCTTAGTACGTTTTTCAGCCCTTTTAAGCCGCTTAAACATTTCAGTTTCCTGAGTAAATTTTCATCCAACAAAGCCATCAGGGAAAATCATGGATATTGTAACCTCGGCAGCTCATATCAAATGTCAAACATAGGAATTTTTCTTAAGAATGCTAGAACTATCTTACAATGATTAGTAATACAAATGATAGCAACGAATAAAATTGAGTGTATGGATCAAGTTTGATGTTTACTTTTGGAAATTGACAAATTCCTGAAATTTTGTTTTCTTGAACCAATTCACCATCATCATCATACAGAACAGGACCTTTCACTGATCTCCTAGAGAATTAAAAGCCAGTAGCACTTTATAAATGGCAAAGATAGTCATAAGATTAAAATCAATCAACATAACACATTGGGATATAAAGTTTACCTTTTCCTCTTTTTCTTTTTCATCTTCTTGCTTTTCAAAACTTGATCATTTTTGTCTTCCTCCTCCTCTTCATCATCCATTATAAACCCATCACATTCAAATTCGTCCAAATTCTCTGCTCATCCCCATAAACACAGATTCAGACAACATTATACATGAACGAAGAACTTCAAGAAAAATAAGATTCGGGACAATGAAAATGTAACCCAAATGCCACTTTGGAAGATTTTAAGAGAGGAACCTTAAAAAAGATTCCATTTTTCTTCAAAATTAAAGAAAATTATGGAAAATAATTACTTAATGTGAACTAGAATTCTCAATATTCTTCTGGGCGATTCTTATAACAATGATAATTGAAAAAAAATTCGAAGGAAAAGAGGAAAAACAAAACCAATAATACAAACATAGTTGAAATTATAAAACAAGAAGAGGAAGAAAAAAGGGGAACTTACAGAGGTTCTCACAAGGGAAAAGAGGTAGCTTTGCGGAGGCAGGGAACTAGTCGGAGATGAATCGACAATTCTTAATGACAAAATCGACGGAGGCACCACTTTTACAACAACGACGAAATTGACGAACAATGGTTGAACAAATACAGGGTAAAATTGTCTTGGGGAAAATTTTGCTATTACGTCCGTTGTTGAATAGGCTATTCTTAGCCCCCTTCACCGAATGATGATTCTGAAAATTAGATGAAAAGGAGAGGAATAGCCATTCGTCGAATGAAAAAAACAGTGAAGCAAACTATGGCTTAACTATTCATTTAAGAATAAGGAGGGAATGGCTATTCCATTCCCTCCAATCAAACATTATGTTAGCGTGGTTACCTCAGGTTTATTAAAAACATTGGTTTGTTAGGTCGTCTATGATATAAGTTCGATTTGTTAGAAAGTCATGTTGTTTGAAAAAAAAACTCAACTCATTCTGTTAGTAAACCTTTTAAAAAAATTATTTTATCGTTAAGCAACGAAAAAAGTGTTACATTAGATTTTTGTATAGAAATACGCGTTTTAAATCAAATTTGGTCAGTTATTAAATTCATTTGATTTTTATCCAAATATTTCATGCATGCAAAATCTCAAATAAAATAACTCATATCACAGTCCAAATACTTTAGTCCCTTAACACCCAAATAAGGTTTGGCCAAACCTGTAAGATTAATAGAAATTTTTAGATCTAAAGTTGAAAATTATCGCTTACTCTATTTATGTAACATCCCACCTAACAAAATCTTAGGATCCGAACACTGTTTGAAAGGATAAGATGGATAAAATAAGTCTAGAAGTGAATAAAGCTAAACTTAGTTTAAAAGATAAGAACTGTATGGGTGCGCTTGTTATGCGCTGATGGTGGCAGACACTAGATTAGCACATAACGATTGAGTGTTAGGTTTAATAAGAAAGGATTTGTCGCAAAAGCCCTGTATTGGTGTGAATAGGATGGGTGAAATCTGTTATAAGAAATGAGGAAATAAATTGTATGCTGAAAAGTTTAAGTTAGTAATGAGTGCACTTAGTAATGATGGTTTTGAGCTAGCAAGGAAACAATGTTTATAGCTTAACTGAATGTGAACTAAAATGGTTATGAACCAGTGGAATGTACTTCATTAGTATTCTTGGAATTGGTAAGGTTTGAATAAGACCATCGAATGATTGATGTAATGTTTATCTTGTTCGAATAAGGGCTTAGGTCTAGTAAAAGATTTTAAAATAAGAAAATATCTCTCCTTGGGAAAGTGGGATTAAAGGAAGATAGGGAGACTTCCTGTAACACCCCTAACTAGTATCCGTCGCTGAAATAGGGTTACGAGGCATTACCGATCACATACATAACATACACATTTAAGCATTCATATATATAAAACCTAAACAAATCATTCACATTATCCCTCATAAGGAATTATGAGACCTTAAAACATGCTTAGAAGTGGTTTGGGACTAAACTGATAACATTTGCAAACTTTAAGAAACTTAGAAAATTTTTCAACATATAAGGGTCACATGCCAGTGTGAATAGGTCGTGTGCCTCACACGGCCACCAGACACGCCTGTGTTATAGGCCGTGTGAAAACATGACATATATACTGACTTGCACTAACGGCTGAGGACACGCCTGTGTGTTAGGCTGTGTGAAATCTAGAGGGGTTACTGACTTGGCCACACGGCATGCCACATGCCCGTGTACCAACCCATGTGCCACCTACGACCAGTAGACACGCCTGTGTGTCTAGGCCGTGCCAAACCTGTAGGGTATACTGATTTAATTCGAAAGGGTACCTCAGGGGACACATGGCCGTGCAACATGACCGTGTGTCGCACATGGCTGAGACACACGCCCGTGTTTCTGCCCGTGTGGACAAAAATAGGCTATTTGACAAGCCAATTTGCCATCCTTTTTCTCATGCACACCTAGCAACCAATTTGGTACCATTTCAATACAACCAAATAAGCAACCAAAAGTGACCATTTCCAGCATAAATCACACCATATTAAATCATTACACTTCACTTCTCACTTCTCAAATCTCAATCATTTCTTTACCAAACACATACCAAAACTAGCATGTATCATTTATCGTCTTTAACATTTTTCATGTATCAAATTCCAGCAAAATAACCAATCATATCATTCAACCTATAACCAAATCAAAGCTTATCAATGTATCATTTCAAACTCATACCAGTACATGCCATTTCTTAAACCACATTATTGCCATATTTGCATTCCAAGACAAACCACAAATACATAACATAAGCCAAATACACATTTTATATTAACCATGCCAAATCATAAGGCCAAATTATAACCATCAACCAAAATCATTAATAAACCATTTCAAATGACCATATACATTTCTAACAACCATATCAAAAAGACCATAGCCTATACATGCCATAAAACTAAGCCACAAAGTGTAAAATACCGAAAATCAATAGTCGGATAGTGTGATACGATCTCTATTGACTCCTAACCTAAGAGAACGTCTAAGATACTATTAAACATAGAGAAATAACATAAAGTAAGCTTCACAGCTTAGTAAGTTCGTATGTGAGGCTAAAATAATCACAACATTCATATAGCAATTCGAAATAAATAAATCATTAACATTTAAAGCATCAATTCATGAGCTAACATAAAATTATTCATGTCCTCATTTATAAGTTCTCAACTTCATATAACTCGATACTTGAATAGTTTTCCATACATACCTGTACTGATACATTTCTATTTATCACCCATACTTTTATCAAACCTCTCTGGTTTATAAGTGCTTATGATACAAATTCATCAATTTTCCGATGCCATAGCCCAACAATGGTCTTACATAGTCCAACTATGGTCTTACACATACGTTACCAAGGCCCTATCGTGGTTTTTCTTTCACGTGCCATATGCATATTTAGTTAAAACAACTATAAATCATATCTCACATATCATTCAATTCATATTTCATTATAACCAAATAAACACACTTTAGCATGAAACATACTTATACACAATTCTTTCTTATTTAATATACATGATACAATATGACCAATTTACTTTCATTCAATTCTTACATATGTTCTGTACATACTTGTATTACTTAATTCGATCGTACTTTCATTCCCGTCTTGACTATGCCCCTTGAACCGTTCAGAATTATTAAGGATACTCGGCAATCACATATAGCTCATACAATGCCATATCCCAGATATGGTTTTACATGTTATCACATATCGATGCCACTGTCCTAGACAGAGTCTTACACGAAATCGATTAACAATGCCAATGTCTCAGACATGGTCTTACACGTAATCACAATAGAATGCCAATGTCCCAGACATGGTCTTACATGTAATCACATCTCGATATCCTAATGCCATGACATTTGTATCCTATACTATTCCTAAGGTTCGTACGAGACTTTCGAATGTCGTAACTCTGTCGTTTCTTGCTCGTAGTTACTCATTTGACATTCATAATAGTTTAATGACGAATAAACATATATAATTCAATTCAATTCATTAATAAATAAGCATTTATAACACAGTTTAAATGCGTTTATTAGCATACGAACTTACCTCGTTTGCTGCAACGACGAATTAGGTCGACTAATCCAAAACTTTGTTTTCCCCCCGTTCTAGATTCAAATCTCGTTTTTCTCAATCTATATAATAGAAAAATTTACTTACTTAATCATTAATTCATTCAATTTAACACAATTTACACATTTTGGAAAAATTACACTTTTACCCTATTATTTTACATTTTTGCAATTTAGTCTTAATCACATAAAATCACAATTTCATGCAATTAAGGACAACCCATGCTAGCCGAATTTTACCCTATCATATACTAGCCCATATTTTCACTTTATTCATACTTTTAACCACATAATTTCATAATTTCAATTTAGTCCATAATTTGTATTTTTACTCAAAATCACTTTGTAAAATATGTAAAACTATCATCCAACCTCCATATTTCATCATCAATCATCAAAAAGCATGAATATTCATCAATGGCATCTCACAAAATCTATAACAGTTTCAAAAGTGGAGATACAGGCTAGCTAGATTAAGCTGCAACGAGCTAAAAAACATAGAAATTATTAAAAATCGAGACCAATGGACTTACATGCACACAAATTTGTTTGGCCAAATATCCAAACTCCATGGTTGTTTTTCTTTAACAAATTTCAGTTAGGAGATGAATGAACAGAAAAATGGCCTTTTGTTTTATTCATTATAACATTATTAACAATTTACCATATTAACCTTATAATAATATCATTAAAACATACATAATAATGCCCATAAATGTCCACTCACAATTTAAATGGTTTAATTACGATTTGAGGACCCTCACTTTAAAAATTATAGCTAATAAACACTTTTAGCTTATAGAACACAACTTTTATGCTTTACACGATTTAGTCTTTTTTACCGAATTAAACACTTAAACGGTAAAAGTTTTTCACAAAATTTTCACACAATTCTAATATCATGCTGTAAATATTAAAATAATAATAAAATAAAATTTTTGATGTAGGATTTGTGGTCCCAAAACCACTGTTTCGATTTAGCTAAAAACGACCTGTTACAACTTTTCCCCCTTAGGGATTTTCGTCCTCGAAAATCTTATTAGAGAATAGATTAAAGATTTGCTTTTACATATCAAATCCGCATATTTTTTTGTCAATCTGAAATTGCTTTCAGATTGTCGCAAAATACTTTGATCTTCTCTTCAGTGTCTCTAATCACATCGACCCCGTAATTCTTTTTATCACTGATCTCATATAAAACTTCGTACGGTGCCATCTTTATGCTCAATTGATAAATTATTATTATACGTAACTCAAACTATGATAAGTATTTTTCAATTTCTAAAACACCATAACGAAACATTACATTGAGAATCTAAATCTCTCCTTCAGATTAGCCATCTGTATAAGAATGAAATGCAATACTAAATTGAAACCGTTTATCTAAAACTTACTATAATTTTCTACCAAATCACAATATAAAATTCAGGTCTCTACCCAAAATAATGGAGTCTGGCACACGTTGTGTTCTGAAGATCTCTAACATGTATAACTCGGCTAATCTATCAAAAGAGAAATCTGTATGTACTGAGATAGAATGTACAGACTTCTTCAAACGATCAATCATAATTCATATAACATCTACCTTTTACAAAATCCGTCGAAATTTTATTTCATTACTACTTAGATATCAACACATGCTATAACAGTCCTGAAGACACTTGATGATCAACGTTAACCATTGTGGGCCATATGTAACAATTGTTACATAATTTCTAGATTTCTCGATACACGAGTTCTATCTAGAAACAACAAACAATCATCGGTTCCAATCTGAAATTTTTGAATCATGAGTCAATTTACGTTAAACCTCTTTTTAACTTGCAATTCACTGATACATTTACGAACTTTACAATTTTGCTGAATGCTTTTAATTCAACTAATATCTATCCATCATCCAACAAGATCAATCGCATATTCATCGCTCGTAAAGCACACATAGGTTTCCTGCTCAGAACATCCGTGACTGTAATTGTTTTCCCTGGTTAATAATCAATTTCTAACTTGTATTCTTTCAGCACTTCAAGCAATCTTCGTTCACATAAATTCAGATTTTTCTTAGTCATTAAATACTTTTAACTTAAGTAATCATTAAAGTTGTAACATTACCCACCAAATAATCAATGCCACTGACTATTCAATGCGAATACATTATCAATCATTTCTAATTCACATGCCATATAATTCTTTTCATGCAGCTTTAACTATATACAACATAAGCAATCACTATTCTTTCCTGTACTAGGACCCATTTCAAACCATTCATGACATATGACTGAAAATCATAAACTCTTTAACCGATGCAAACTGAACTAGAACTGATGCTTCAGTTAACAATGTCTTAAACTGTTTACCACTTTATTAATAAGTAACATATCATGCAGACTTTACAAGCACAATGATTTCTTCAATCAAAACAAATTTAATTTACAAGAACATTTCTTAATAGAACCGTTCCAATAAATATAATTCAGTATCACGTCTTCTAGAATATAAATTCTTCATTTAGGCTATCCCTCAATTAACTCGTGAACGTACAAAAATTATTTACAGACCTAAGGATAAACTCAAAAACATAGAGCTCCATTAACCTTTCAAGCAAATAACTCAAATCAGACTAAACCATCGAATTGATCTTGGCCATCAAACAATAGCTTTTCAAAGTAATCATTTCTTCTTGTTATAAGGATAACCCAGACATACCATTTATCACACTTTCTTCTGAATACAATCAATGATCTTTTAAAAATTTGCATAACTCAAATGAAACATAAGAATCCCGTTTTAAATTCATTGACATATAACCAGAGTTACCTGAAGAAAGATAACCATTATACAAATTGAACTTGATCTGCTATCATTTATACTTTTTCCGATGTCAACCCTTTCATGAAAATTAGAAAAGGATTATATTAACAAAACTATTTCATCTATTAATCATCCAAGCCATGAACTATACTGAAGCCACTTTCATCAAATAGAAACCATAATGCCATTATAAGACCGATGTCTCAACCATATAAATAGATAATATCCCAACTGTTAATAATGCATTTTCAACACAAGAGGAATTTGAATAGATTTGAATAGCAATCAGTGCAGAAACATAACCTCTATAAATATGATAACTATACCACTGTACTCTCATGATCAAATCAGAAATTATAATCATATTAGATATATAGTTATCCCCGTCAACATAATATCTCTTGCAAATAATCACATAGAATCATAATAAAACCGAAGTAGCAAAATTTCAAAATAATGAGCTATACTGAATTTCTGGAAATTACAACCCATATAGAATGATAAAGATCTCGATGATATCCTAGAAAATTTCCAAAAGGAAAAACATTACTCATAAGCACTGAAATCTACAGTAACAGAAGAAATATAATCTTCATGTGTATTCAACAGACTAATAACCAGTAGAAATAGAATACTAGTATCATACGAATTTTACCGTCAACTTTCCTATCAACACAAGAGAATAGAATACCAAAGAAAGATAGAGTAATGTCGATCATAACTCAAACAGACCAACAATACTTTCTTCTATCAGTATGTTCAGTTAACATTCTCATTCGATAAGAATTTCATCTAAAAATATACAGCTACATATATCTCTAAGAATAAACAAACACATAGAGTACCCAGAAGGGATCATTGTAAACCATTCGACTATAATCGCTATACTCAACTATCTTTACAATTCAAACATTATTCTACTGTCTATCTCTGACATCACTGATTTCTCATTATCCCACCACTAACAAAAATCAATTCAGAAGAACTTCCAGTCAATATATTCTTTAGATATCATACCTAAATGTTTTGTTTCATCGAATTCAACTTATTCTTTAACAGTGACTTTGCATTATCCGAACGACCTTTAGAAGAATCCATTATTTCCTCTGTACTATCTTTACTTGCTGACTCATTTTCTTATTTGACTACCATATTAATCCGTCAACCACAGAACTCTATAATTCCACACTTGTGAGCTTATTTAATCTAAATGTTACGAATTTCATTGGAATACCATACTGATGAGGGGGTGAGGGTCGTAAAGCCTCAACTTTAACTCTCACATATACATGCATATACTATAGCATTTATTAATAACATGATATTATGAACTTTTATTCATACATTTATGGGTTTTAACTCATTATAATCACTTTTTCACTCAAACATTTGAGTATAACATTCTTCACTATCGGAGTTAGCTTGGTTGGAGAACACATCTGTCTAATTAAAATAATTCTCGTCAAAATCGGGAGATATCACACTATCACAGGTTAAATATGACATGTATAGCTAGACTCACATATGCTAAATTAGTCCTAGAATCGACTAAACCATAGCTCTGATACCAATTAAATGTAACACCCCTAACCCGTATCCGTCACCAGAATAGGGTTACGAGGCATTACCGATCAATACACATCATTTACATACATAACATATACATTTATGCATTCATATATATAACCTAAATAAGTCATTCACATTGTCCCTCATAAGGCTTTACGAGACCTTAAAACATGCTTAGAAGTGGTCTGGGACTAAATCGATAATATTTGCAAACTTTGAGAAGCTTAGAAAATTTTTCAACATATAAGGGTCATACACTCGTGTGAACAGGTCGTGTGCCTCACACGACCACCAGACACGCCCATGTCACAGGCTGTGTGAAAATAGGGCATACATACTGACTTGCACTACACGGCTGAGGACACGCCCGTGTGCCACACCGTGTGAAATCTAAAGGGGTTACTGACTTGGCCACACGCCTGTGTACCAACCCATGTGCCACCCATGACCAGTAGACACGCCCGTGTGTCTAGGCCGTGCCAAACCTGTAGGGTATACTGACTTAATTCGAAAGGGTACCCTAGGGGTCACACGATCGCGCAGCATGACAGTGTGTTGCACATGGCTGAGACACACTCCCGTGGCTTTGCCTGTGTGGACAAAAATAGGCTATTTGACAAGTCAATTTGCCACCCTTTTTCTCATGCACACTTAGCAACCAATTTGGTACCATTTCAGTACAACCCAATAAGAAACCAAAAGTGACCATTTCCAGCATAAATCATACCATATTAAATCATTACATTTCATTTCTAAAAAATCTCAACCATTTCTTGACCAAACACATACCAAAACTAGCATATATCATTTATCATCTTTAACATTTTTTATGTCTCAATTCCAGCAAAATAACCAATCATATTATTCAACCTATAACCAAATCAAAGTTTATCAATGCATCATGTCAAACTCATACCAGTACATGCCATTTCTTGAACCACATTATTACCACATTTGCTTTTCAAGCCAAAACACAAATACATAACATAAGCCAAATACACATTTTATATCAACCATGCCAAATCATAAGGCCACATTATAACCATTGACCAAAATCATTAATAAACCATTTCAAATGACCATATACATTTCTAACAACCTTATAAAAAAAGACTATAGCTTATACATGCCATAAAACTAAGCCACAAAGTGTAAAATACTGAAAATCAATAGCCAGATAGTGTGATACGATCTCCATTGACTCCCAACTCGAGTGAATGTTTGAGACACTATAAAACATAGAGAAATAACACAAAGTAAGCTTCACAGCTTAGTAAGTTCGTATGTGAGCCTAAAATAATCACAACATTCATATAGCAATTCAAAATAGTTAAATCATTAACATTTAAAGCATCAAGTCATGAGCTAACATCAAATTATTCATGTCCTCATTTAAAAGTTCTCAACTTCATATAACTCGATGCTTGAGTAGTTTTCTGTACATACCTGTATTGGTACCTTTCTATTTATCACCCATAATCTTATCAAACCTCTCTGGTTTATAAGTGCTTATGATACAAATTCATCGATTTTCCGATGCCATAGTCCAACTATGGTCTTACACATACATTACCAAGACCCAATTGTGGTTTTTCTTTCACGTGCCATATGTATATTTAGTTAAAACAACTATAACTCATATTTTACATATCATTCGATTCATACTTCGTTATAACCTAATAAACACACTTTAATATGAAAATATTTATACACAATTCTTTCTTATTTAATATATGTCGAAACCATTTTTAATTTGAAAAACGAGGATTGACTTTACAATGAAATATGGAGTCGCCACCAATCCTTTTTGTTTAGGTGTGATCGGATCACCTAATAAAACATTTTATTTTTTTAATATTGATTTTGGCTTACGAAATTCAAGAAAACGGGTTCGGGAGTCGGTTACGTACGAGGAAGGATTAGCACCCTTGAAACACCCAAAACTGGTACCTAATTAATTAATTAATTAATGTCCTAATGTCGAAAATTTGAAAAGATTTTGAAATACATTTTCTTTTAAAAATGTTTGAATAACTCGAATTGGAATTTAAGATTCACTCGTTCTGAAGGAACAAAATACCATATCAGTACGTTAGGATATGACATGTTAAATCCTCAAAAGCGAGATCATCTTATGATTTCCAAAACATGCAATTAAAAGGATATTTGGTTATTTGGTCAAACGAAAAATCGAAACCCAGCACGTTAGGGCACGATTTCTTGAAATTCGAAACACAAAATATTGCCTTGTTTTTTATGAGAAGCTTTCAAATAGGAGAAATTATAAAAACGGACTTGAAATACATTTATTTGGTTTGTTTGAAGTAACGAAAATGAAATGTTCGATTTTAGGCAAATAAGTGGGCAATCTCAATCATAATACAATACACGAAAATGAAGAACAAAGTAACAAATATGGAAAATATACATGGATAACATATTATAAAAATTATTGAAAATAATATAAGATACAAATATGTAAATCAAAACTCACCCAATGATAATAATCTTATAACATACACTATTTAACATTTCTAAATAAAGACTAATGAATAAAAAAATCTATTTAAACAATGAAACAAAAAACTTTTAAATAGTAATGAGCAATGTTAAAACAAATAATGTAAGGAAGATAAATTTGAAATTGACAATGTGAAAAAAAATTAAAAGTAAATTATATGTATATGAACAAATAATACATGCAAAAATTTGAAATAAATCATAAAATAAATAAAAATAAAAATAAATAATTCATAAAATATAAAGTTTAACATATTAATGAATTTCAAAATAAGTATTATAAGAAAAAAATTAAAATTAGTACAAAAAAATTAAAATTAGTACTATACAAAACAATTTATAATCAAAATTTATAAATAAAGATATAATATAACTTATGTACATAAAAATAATAATGTATGCCCATATAAAATTTTAAAACAACTAATGTACATAATAGAAAGTTTTAACATAAATGAATTATATAAATACAACCATATAAAAATATACAAAAGAATATATATGAATTACAATCTATATAATATGAAATCAATGATCATACAAAATAATTTGAAACAAGATTTATTCATCAAAATTAATAATATACATAAAGTGAAAAAACATAATAAAAATAATGTATATGTAAAAGAATGATAACATAAGAAAGTACTTGAAATAAACAAAATATATAATTTAAAATTGGGTCCTTAAAAGAAACAAATGATATACATAATAGATTTAAAAGAGAAATATATAAACATGTTTGAAAGGGAATTTAAATAAGTAATTTAATATAAATTATGTATGTATATATAAAATAACAATGTATGAAAATAAATATCATATAAATCTTTAAAACATAGAATTACAAAAAGAAAAAAAACTGAAAATAGAAATACTCAATTGAAATAAAAATAAAATCAAAAGGACAATTTACAATGAAATAAAACTATTAAAACAACATTAAGGACCGAAATACGATGCGCGCAACCCAATGGGGATTAAAAACGTAATTGTCCCAAATCTCAAAACACGGTGTTTAGACGCGGACTAAGTTGAAACAGTGTGAAAATCCCAAAAAAATAAATAAAAAAATGAAAAAGAAATTGAAACAGGAGTTAATCGAATAATAGTGCAAAGCAGAGTGACCAATCGCGCAAATATTCCCTCACTGCAGGAACACGAGGATCCTGAAGGCTATCGGGTCAGATCACGGGTCAGAGGTTCAAAACGGTGTCATTTTAGCCTCTGAGAATACCTTTCGAAACGACGTCTTTTCTCCTTTACTATTTAAATCAAAATTTTTGTTTTTAAAATCATTTTAACCCTTGTTTAAAAAAAAAAAACCCTAAAGCTTTAAAGCTCTCCCATCTCTTCCCCTTTTCTTCCAGCCGAAAGGGCCATTATTCGAACCCTCGACAGCCACCGTGGCCAATGGCCGGCGTTGCAGAGAACAAGCATTTCAGCCCCTCTTTCTAAACCCTTTTGAAGGCTAGACCCTCGACAACCAAAGAAAAAGAGGAAGAAGGCTCTCAGTCCCTTTGCCGAATCTGATTGCAGCGACAGAGAAGGCCTTCGACGGCACGAATCGAGAGGATTCGGGTGTGCGATTTCTTTCCTTTATTAATGCTTTTTACACACCAAAATAAAATAAAAAACTTGACAAACAAAGTCAATCGAAAATCACCTTTTAAATTTTCTTTTGCATTAGATTCATTTTTATTGATTTGTGTGTGTCACCTTACAGATTACATTCGGCCTATTTTTATAGCTGATTTTCTAGAATAAATAATAAAAGAAAAATATAAAAAAACCTCCGATTTTGTTATACATTTGTTGGCTATTCTGTTATTGGTACTGATTAGCTGTTTCTTCTCGTAGGTTCGATTGACGTGGATGTACGGAGGTAAAGGCCGTTCGTGGACGCGTTGATGTAGAGCGTGAAGGAGGCTGCCTGGTGACTACTGCGGCACCTAACAGCAAGGGAAAACCTAGGGTTTCTAGAAGATTCAATTTGCCCGAGCCATTTGAGCCAGTTTTGGAATTGGACTACTGTGTCCATGATATGACCATTGGGTCCAAGTATTTGGGTTGGAGACTGTTTCGGGAATAATTTTAATTTGGGTTTAATGTAAAATTTGGTATTTAATTGGGCTAAAGCTGGGCTTGTTGTAATTGATGGACTTTGGACCTTTTATTGGTTTCATATTTTGGTTTTTAATTTGCCTTTTGAATTTATTTATTTGCTGTAAATAATTCTAAGGGCCCAAGCAAAATGGGCCTTCTACAATATACATGATACAATATGAACTCACCAATTTACTTTCATTCAATTCTCACATATGTTTTGTATGTACCTGATTTCTTAATTCGATCATACTTTCATTCTCGTCTTGACTATCCCCGTTGAACCATCTAGAATCATTAAGGATACTCGGCAATCATATATAGCTCGTACAATGCCATATCCTAGATATGGTCTTCCATGTTATCACATATCGATGCCATTGTCGCAGACAGGGTCTTACACAAAATCAATTAACGATGCTAATGTCTTAGACATGGTTTTACACGTAATCACAATAGAATGCCAATGTCCCAGACATGGTCTTACCTATAATTACTTCTTGATAACCTAATGTGATGACATTTGTATCTTATACTATTCCTAAGATTCGTACGGGAATTTTGAATGTCGTAACTCTGTCGTTTCTTGCTCGTAATTGCTCATTTGACATTCATAACAGTTCAATGACAAATAAACATATATAATTCAATTCGATTCAATAATAAATAAGCATTTATAACACAATTTAAATACGTTTATTAGCATACGAACTTACCTCGTTCGCTGTAAAGACGAATTAGGTCGACTAATTCGAAACTTTATTTTCCCCCGTTCTAGATCCGAATCTCATTTTTCTCAATCTATATAATAACAAAATTTACTTACTTAATCATTAACTCATTCAATTTAACACAATTTACACATGTTGGCAAAATTACACTTTTGCCTTATTATTTCACTTTTTTGCAATTTAGTCCTAATCATATAAAATCACAATTTCATGCAATTAAGGACAACCTATGCTAGCAGAATTTTACCCTATCATATATCAGCCCATATTTTCACTTTATTCATACTTTTAACCACATAATTTCATAATTTCACAATTTAGTCCATAATTTGCATTTTTACTCAAAATAACTTTGTACAATATGTAAAATTATGATCCAACCTCCATATTTCATTGTCAATCATCAAAAAGCATGAATATTCATCAATGGCATCTTACAAATCTATAAAAATTTCGAAAATGGAGATATAGGCTAGCTAGATTAAGCTGCAACGAGCTCAAAACGTAGAAATTATTAAAAATCTGTATAAAGCCAGATGACTGGCGAGATCTGTAGCTTATAAGCGAATAAAATGTTAAATGCCTGCTAAGACACTTCGTGTGTACGCCAAATAAGATGCGAGATTTCCCTTTAGGGAAGTATAAAAAAAAGGAAAGGACACTAAATAAGGTAAAAGGAGACTCAGATAAAGAAGTCGCCGCTAATGAGGCATGATGTGCCAAAGCATGAATTATTATGCCATCAGATACAATCTAAGTGACTAAGGATGTGACACCCCTTACCCGTATCTATCGCTGAAATACGGTTACGGAGCATTGCAGGACTAATATCATAAACAATCATACAATTCGAATCACAATTCTCATACCAATTAAAACCATTCAAATACAATCATATGGTCCCTAAATACGAGCCCTTGAGACCCAAAACAAGCATTAGAAGTGGTTCGGTACTAATTCAAATACTTAATAAATTTTTAGAAAAAACATAAAAAAATTTCAAATTTCAGGAGACACAAGCCCGTGTCACAGTTCGTGTGGACATTCGAAATTTAATCACATGGCCGTGTCCCACCTCGTGTCCTACCCCGTGTAACTCTCTGACTTGGGTCACATGGCCAACCACATGACCATGTGTGATACGGTCTTGGCCGCATCATGTTTCGATACAACACGACGACATCGGCATTGACCTAAACACGAGGGGTCTAAGTGCAAAATAAAGCTTAATTTCAGCTCAACGAGCTCTATCTTAGTTTTCCTCACCTTATCTAGGTCGCTCCTAGCTCATTGAGTTTGATTCTATCTTATTTTAATTTATGCATTTTAGTTGCTGGAATAAAACATTAATTATGATTTAGTTATTTTTAGTTAATTATAGTTGAGTCTTAAATATGTCTTAAGTCTATTAATTCATGTTAATTAGTACAACATTTTAATGTGTCTTAAGATGAACATTTTAAATGCAGGTTTTAAATATGTCTTAGTTTAGTACATATTAAATAGGCCTTTTAATGTGTCTTAGTTTTAGACATCTTTAATACATGATTTATTTCAGACCAATTAAATATGTCTAAGTTGTGCTTAATGCATCTTGTAGGAATTGGGAATGGACAGCATTAAGGTGTTCACATTGGCTGCTGCTAGGAAGCTTCCTTTGGCAATTCGTACGCCACTATCATGAGCTGAAAACAACCTCCCAAGAGCCATTTCGGGTTCAGTAAGGCATCAAGTGTTTTCACATTTGTTCTTTAGCTGAATAGTCATGTTCACACCTTTGTGGCCATCCAATTTTGTGAGTTCACACCTAAATGGCTACTCAAATTCAGCTGATCATTTGGATGACCATTCGTGCGCCCAAGGTGCCTTTTTGAGCTGCATGACCATTCGGTTTTTCAAGGCAGCATCTTAGCTTGTCATACCAACTTGACCGATCACTTTCCAAGCTAATTCATCTCCTTCATGAACTCATTTAAAACCAGCTGGTTGGAATTATCAATGGAAAACGCTATTGGCATCACCAAGGTCCATAATACTTCAAAAGATGTGTTGAAGAGTCCAATAGTTATTTTCAGCTTAATTAAGCTGAATTAAAGCTAACCATTTAGATTAGTTAATGTCCATTTGGCTAGCTTAAGCATTGAGCTATAAATATGAAGCTCTTGATTTGTATTTCAGACTTTTTGCTCATTTGATGAATATTTATAACATTTGTAAGTTATTCAACTCTCTTGTTTCATTTAAGAATCAAGGTGACTTATCTAGCATCGCTAGTGGCGTCTACCTTGTTTTTTTTTGAACTTATCACTCAATTTCGAGTATAGCATTCACCCCATTGATACCTTTGGTTCCAATCTTCCTAGATAGTGGGTCAAGGTCCCATCAACATCATCAGTCCTCCTTTAGTGTCTTATAAGTCTCGGGTCAATACTCACTCATAGTATCGGTTCATTCTTGACCCTTAAACTCTATTTCCATTCCATCCACAACTATCAACTTAATCACTTTGTTTCCTTGTTAGCCGAATCTTCACCATCCTTTCACTTAGCCATTTCAACTATCATCTTTGGTTTTACTTTGTTTCAACATCTAGACGAACCTATCCTTAATCCATTTTAAAACTCTTTGAAAGCCTTCCATTTAAGCCTACATTTAGCTAAATTCCCTTAAACTCCAAATTGAACAAAACTTTTCCATTTAATGATTGGGCACAACAAACGACTCGAATCAAGTCACCGAGGCGAGTTCGCTTTATTTGGTATTAAAGCTAGCTAAAATCGAGGAGTACGGACGTTCAAACTATCTCGGAGTAAGTTCATAAAAAAATAAAAAAATTCGTGTATAAAAAAGAATATATATACATTCAGCATTTTAGAAAAAAAATATTCAGAATTAAAAAAAAAGAAAAAAAGGAGTGTTTTGAACTGCTAATAGTTTCTTCCGATCGTCAAAAGTTCTTTCCTACCAAAAATGAACCAATCACCACACTTAGCACCAAGTTCATCATTTACCTTTGCAAATCTTTTGAAGTCGACCCCTAAACTAGCTTATAAGTCTAGACAAGTCTTTTATGAACTTCGAGAGGAGAAACTAGTGGAAAAGACACGAGTTTTGTGAGAGCATTAGAGAGAAGAAAAGCCATTAAAGAGTGTAAACAGGAGTAGGAGTGCCATCTACTTTTTCTTTTTGAGTGAAATGTGAGGAATTTGTGGCGAGTTCAAACAATATGTCTCTAAGTTTTGAAAGGAATGTTGCTACCAATTATGGTTTGTCCGATCTATCATACCAAACATCTAATCAAAGCGAAAGGTGACGCATTCATAGAAGCCGAGACTTTAGAGAGCGTGAACGTTTTGATAACAATTTGAAGATTATCAAGTTAGCCATTCCACCGTTTAAAGGTAGATCCGACCCGGAGGCATACCTTGAATGGGAAAGGAAAATCAAATTAGTCTTCGAGTGCCATAACTACTTGGAGAGCAAGAAGGTGAAACTTGTGTCAAACGAGTTCTCTGATAATGCCATGTTTTGGTGGAATCAATTCACCATGAGTCGGAGATGAAACGCAGAGCGCCCGATATCAACTTGGTCTGAAATGAAAGATTTGATGCGTAAGCGTTTCATCCCATCTTACTACTATTGAGAGCGATTTGTTCCAAGTCAAAGGATGGAAACAAGATCTTCAAAGAGTCTAACATCCAATGACTATGTTAGAAGATATCCCAATCGAGATTGCTATTCAACGAGGACTTCGAGTTGAAATAACTCATGCTTTGAGTTTAAAGCCTATTATGGTAACAAACGAGAAGGTCCAAGTAATTCTTCATATGCACCAAGGTATTCATCCCTGAAGATTCAATCTCGAAAAGATGGTCGTATTTCGTATGTAGATCCCTCCTCTTTTTCCCAACGGAAGGTTTTTCATTTTGAATCTTTCTTGTTATCTTCATCTTGTAATGAAAGGAAAAGAGAAAAAGAAATAAAAAGAAAAGAGAGATAAGAGATGTTGATGAGAGAAAATGAGTGAATACTAGAAGAAATTGAAAAAGAAAAGGAGAATAAAAGAAAAAAAAGATTGAGATAGAAAAAGCATGTGAGTAAGAAAAAAAATTAAAAAAGAGGGAGAGATTGAAGAAAGAAAAGATGGTGAGCAAGAATCAAAAGAAAAGATGGTGAGCAAGAATCAAGTGTTGTTGTTGAAAAAGAAAAAGAAATGAAGAGCGAAAGTGAGTTTTCAACAATAAAAGAGATTGAGGTAAAAGAAAGAGGATTTGAAAATGGGTTAGAAAAAGATGCAAGTGAACAAGAAAATGTGAGTAATGTTTTACTAAGCAATGTGCGATTTGTCCTAGTATTACTTCTTCTTTTCAGGTTTCTAGAGATTCAATTGATAAGTTTCAACTTCATTACCTTCCTGATGAGAGACAATTTCAATTGATTGAGAAAGGTAAGGTTGAAAATGAAATCCAACCACAAGTGCTTAACGGTAAGCAAGGTAAAGAGTTTTTATCCATTGAAGCACGAAAATCAAAGTTGAATGCTGTTGAGAAAATTGCTGGTGACTTAGTCTTCGAAAGATCCCCTCACTTTGATTTGATTAATTTTCATTCTATGATTAATGTTGATGATTTCGTTCCAACTAGTGCCATATGATGAGTTTTGTGTTGGTAATTCTATTGATAAAGTTAAATTAAATTGCCATATACAAAATTTTGTCATATGTGATACAGAGTTTTTGCGTAAGACGTTTAATCTGTTTGATTGAGATGATAATGTGAAATCTCTATATCCTTGTGCGAAATACCTATGCATTTACATGCCAGTTCGAAAGAGATTTGAGAGGCTTGATTGTTTGCATATTTGTATGCTTAAATTCTTTTCATTTGGCATGTGTGATTTATTGATGAAAACAAAATTCTTGCTGCATTTTGGAACGAGTGACCAAAACCATATGTTTAAACCTGGAGCCTCTGTACCAAAGTTGCTGTTAAGAAAAGGTGAGCATCATAATTTTATTGTGAATAAATGTGTTGAACCCTTTCAACTGCTCCAAATTTTATCATTATGTTTGAACACAAAGCATGTGATTTTTGTTAGCTTGCAAAGTTAAAATCAAATTTTTGATTCTGGAAATTGTTTTACATTATGGTTAAAGGAATCGAGCATGATTTACATATTTTTAGCTTACAATCGCTTCATGTTTGGTAAGATTATGACTTTGAATCACTTCATGATCCTTCTATGATGCCGACCATGAAATTTTCGAGTCAGATTGAAATGGTAAGAGAAAACCTCGTTTTTGATCTCGGTGATCATTGTTCTTTATTATTGTTCAAGGGATTTGAACCATGGAATTTTGTTTTCCAAGATTATAACTTTCAAATGCTTTGTGGTTCTGGTTTGTTTCCATCGATGAATTTCTTGATTCGTTATGGTAAGGTAAGACCAACTTCTATTTTTGATCCCGGTATTGGTTTATGCATCCGAACTTTGAATAAGAGTTCGAAAAGTTATTTTGTGTTTATAATTCATAGTGTCACTAATTTATTTCATTCTTGTGTAGGTGACACTTTAAAATGGTTCCCTTCTAAAGAGGGAAAGCATGCAAGTAACCCACTTTCCTGTTGAACCCTTTGTGGTTCTTAGGTTTTTGGAAACGATTCTGTTAGGTTCATGAGCAAAGGAGTTTGTGACTTTAAAGATTCTTCACGAGAAAATGGCCCGATTTGAGGACCATTCGTGCGCCCAAGTTGCCTTTATGAGCTGCATGATCATTTGGTTTTTCAAGGCAGCATTTTAGCTTGTTCACACCAACTTGACCAATCTCTTTCCAAGCTAATTTAGCTCCTTCATGAACTCATTTAAAACTAGCTGATTGGAATTATTAATGGAAAAGGCTATTAGCATCACCAAGGTGCAGAATACTACAAGAGATGTGTTGAAGAGTCCAATAGTTATTTTCATCTTAATTAAGCTGAATTAAAGCTAACCATTTAGATTAATTAGTGTCCATTTGGCTAGTTTAAGCATTGAGCTATAAATATGAAGCTCTTGATTTGTATTTTAGACTTTTTGCTCATTTAATGAATGTTTATAACATTTGTGAGTTATTCAACTCTCTTGTTTCGTTTAAGACTCAATGTGACTTATCTAGCATCGCTAATGGCGTCTACCTTGTTTCTTTTTGAACTTATCACTCAATTCTGAGTGTGGTAGTCACCCCATTGATACCTTTGGTTCCAATCTTCCTAGATAGCGGGTCAAGGTCCTATCTACATCATCAGTCCACCTTAACTGTCTTATAAGTCTCGGGTCAAGAAGTCAATACTCACTTATAGTATGGGTTCATTCTTGACCCTTAAATTCTATTTCCATTCCATCCATAACTATCAACTTAATCACTTTGTTTCCTTGTTAGCCGAATCTTCATCATCCTTTCACTTTGCCATTTCAACTATCATTTCTGGTTTACTTTGTTTCAACACCTAGCCGAACCTATCCTTAATCCATCTTATAAATCTTTGAAAACCTTCAATTTAAGCTTACATTTGAAAACCTTCAATTTAAGCTTACATTTAGCTAAATTCCCTTAAACTCTGAATTAAACGAAACTCCTCCATTTAATGATCGGACACAACAAACAACTGAAATCAAGTCACCGAGGCGAGATCGTATAAGTGTGACTAGCCCATGTACCCTTCGAAATGGCCTCACAAGCCAGTGTGCCAGGCTGTATGCTAGTCCATGTTAAAACTGGAGGGTATACTGACTTATGTCACACGGCTAAGCCACACGCCTGTGTGCTAGGCCGTGTGGAGCTACTGACTTGATTTCTAAATAAGTACTAGGGGAGACAAGGCTGAGACACATACTCGTGTGGACAAAAATAAGCTATTTTCCAAGCCATTTTTCTTAACCAAATTTGCATCAACCTACACATTTCAAATGGCATATGACTATATCATCAATAGTCATTCAAACCATTCACAACCAAGTCCAAATCAAGCTATACCAATACCAACAATAACAATGCTCATAAATACCGCAATTGACGATTCAAAATCATACCAATATTATTTTCAAAATTCACCTAAATGCTCAAGCTTATTTAATAGATTTTGTGTCTAAATCAACATGCATACCACATCTCAAATTCAATCAATTTGCACTCAATATACCAAATACACAATTAAGGCATTCACCAACCAACTATAAACTACATATCAAAGGGCCATTTACACATATTTGTACATCCAAGCATATTCCATGGCAATCCAAATACACATAAAATGAGAATAACCACATATACATATACATATACATATACATATACATATACATATACATATACATATACATATACCAACATATGCCAAATCAAGTCATATTACATGACTAATATAGGCTTCCATTAGCCAAATGACCTGTACATGCCATATAACTAAAACACATAAAGCTCAAAAGTACCAAAACAATGGTTGGATAGTGTGATGAGATCTCCGAAAACTTCCAATCTGAGCAAGCATTGAAATCACTATAAAACATGAAAAAGTAAACAGAGTAAGCTATTAAGCTTAATAAGCGCATATGGCTACTAAGTACAACTTACCTGTAACACCCCTCACCCGTACCCAATGCCGGGACAGAGTTCGAGGCGTTACCGAGCTTACACATTCACAAACACACTAAATCGGGTCACCTAATTTCACCTAAAATTAAAACTTATCAAACACATGCATATCATCCCTTATACGAGCCTTCGAGACCTAAAACATACATAGGGGCAGTTCGGGACAAAACCAATAACATTCAATAAACTTTAGGTAACTTGTTAAATTTCCTTGCTTTAGTGAGTCACACGCCTATGTGGATGGGGCCATGTGGTGGCACACACCCATGTGGCTTAGGATACGCCCGTGCCCTCAGTCCGTGTAAGTCTCTGTTTATGACGTCAGCATACATTTAGGGGCACACGGCCAAGACACACGCCCGTGTGTCTAGCCCGTGCTCGACACTAACTTAAAATTTTAGGTGCAGGGGACGCACGGTCATACCACATGCCCCTGGGGGCAATCCGTGTGTCACACACGGCCTAGACACACGCCCATGTGTCTTCCAATATGGACCTTGTTAGGCTGTTTTCTAAGCCTTTGGTCACCCTTTGTCAACCAATCACACTTATAGGTTACCTTAATACATAATAAGGCCAGATTATATACTTACAGACATCCTTGATAAACCTCATTGCATGTGAACCTCATATCATCGGTTTTATACATGATAGGTTACTTCCTTTGTATTAAGGATTTTCCATGCCTCATTAACACCTTTAAGATTGGCTGATTATTGTAACTCATTGCCAATTATGGGCAAGCCATTCCATGTAAACATAAACATGCATAGATTTGTAGGTCATATCCTACTTCAAAATAAGCCAATTTCCATGGCAAATAAATAAGATATGTAAAATTTTACAATCTTTCATATGGGCAATTCAAATGAGACATATCACAAAATGAACCAAAGCCCTATACATGCCATTGAACAAAATAAGTGTATCTATATACCAAAGCTGGACTAATCGATAGTATGTTGACTCTCCAATCGTCTTCCAATCTTTACGAGTCCTCAAGCTCTGTCAGACAGGGGAAAGAGAGGGGTAAGCATTTACATGCTTAGTTAGCCCGAATAACTAGAAAGTAAACTTACCAATTAATTAGCATACAACCATATTAAGCAAATAAATCAACCAGAACGAAATAGTTTCCCTATTACAAGCATTCAATCAACAAGTTAGTCACAATAATAATATACCATGTAATTGGTCTTAGATGAGCTCTTCATTCATCATTTCATTTATATACATCATATTAATCCTGTTGAGTTTCTAGGAAATCTCGATGGATTATCCATTATCTGTCAAGTCATAAGAATGATCATTTCAAGCATGTACTCCCACGAAGCTCACATCTTACGGCGGGATTACCAGTCCAGGCTAAATCCCCCGCATCGTAAACTCATAAGGTGATGTTAGGATTACCAATCCAGGCTAAATCTTTTATAGCGACAAACACCCTTAATGAGCTCAGATCTGAATTACCAGTCCAGGCTAAATTCAGACCCTAATCAGATTACCCGTTCGAGCTAAATCCACAATGCAGACATATTCTTCGGGAGGCTCGATCATTCAAGGAACACCTGTCCAGGCTAGATCCTTTTTATATTTGAGATCAACGGATTACCCGTCCAGGCTAAATCCTTTCTGCAACACATGCACGATCTCAAGTCATGTAAGCCCTGGTTTATCCATCAGATTCCCTTTTCAACCTCAACCGGGACATTTATCAACATGTCATTATTAAATATATATTTAATGAATTTTCATGCCATCATCAAATGCAATTATCATACATTCATAAATCATACAGTTAGGCATATTATGAGTTTACTTTAAGTTATCCGAACTTACCTAGTATTCATCTCGGAATCGTGTTTCGGTTTTTCTGAAACCTTTCGTTTTCCTTGATCGACCTTCGGAATTTGTTCCTCGGGGTCTATAACAATAAAATTAAATTATTAACATCTCCCATTATACCTTTTCAAGTCTAAATTTTGTCCCCGGTCCAAATGACCATTTTGCCCCAACTTTTTACATTTTTTTCATTTTAGTCCCTATGCTAGTATAATGAAATGCATGTTAATTCTACCTTACCCAAGCTTAGCCGAAAACTTTTCCCTTTTATGGCAGCCCACATTTTTCCATTATTTCACATTTCTACCTCATACTTTACACCTTTTGCAAAAAGGTCCTTTTTAAGGGTTTTTCATGAAAATCACATAGGAAAAGATGTTTAACACACATCCAACTTTCATATTCCCCCATAAAACATCAAAATACAAGTAACTCATGCATGGGAAAATTTCTAAACATGAACCCTAGCATGAAATATGAGTAGAAATAGAGAGAGTAAGTTACTGGGATTTCAAAAAATACGAAGAACATTAAAAACGGGGCTTGGGAACACTTACTATTGAGCTTGAAAAGCTTGAAAACCCTAGCTATGGAGAACCCCAAATTTTCGGCAACAACATGAAATAAATGAGCTAATTTTTGGCTTATTTTTCCCATTTTATTTCATTAAAATGCTAAATGACCAAAATGCCCTTAAGCTCTCTCTTTAAAATTTCATCCATACAAACCCATTTTTGTCCAAAAACTTATAAATTGGACAAATTGCTCCTCAAGACCTTTTAATTACTAATCTAAAGCAATTTCATACAAATTGCTTCTAGAATACAAGTTTTGCAATTTATTCAATTTAGTCCCTAATTTCTAATTGGACACTTTACTCAAAGAATTTCTTCATGAAACTTTAACACACGTATATTCTCATATTCTAGACCTCATAATAATTATAAAATAAATATTTAAATGTCGAATTTGTGGACCCAAAACCACTATTCTGACTAGGCCCTATTTCGGGATGTTACATTACCATTCCTTCACAATTTTGAGAAGTATAAGTAAACATAGGTAAGTTTCAATCAGTCCAAAGGTTAGCACATAATCACAACCATGTAAATCATGTATGACTACATCAACTATGAATTACTTATCATAATTCATACAAATACCTAAACTAGTTCGTATCATCCCTTATATCCTCGTACCATCATCTTTACCCATTGAACCATTTGGAGTACTATCGGATACTCGGGAATCTCGCACCCTAATTGCCAAATCATGGTTGAAACCATCTCAATTCCATATCTCATATAAATGCTCACTCTTGAGTTATCACTGGGTCTGCTCACAAAAGCTGACGGTCGAGACGTAGCTACACAATGCTGCTCACACAAGTTGACGAGTAACTGCAACACATGCCAAAAAACTCAGCCATTGGTAGAACGTACAGACCAGCACCCAAAACACGGTAACCCCTAATGACATGTCATTTGTATCCTATCTATTCCTAAAGTTCAACCGAGATTTATACATGGTCGATAACTCATCGAGAATTTCCATCGTGTCGTATCATCGTGATCATATCAATTAAGCATTCAAACACGTATAATTCAATACTTATTAAACATACGGAGAAAATCAAGCAATCAATTCACTACTTTATTTTTCCCCCGATCTAATTTCGAACATTGCTTTTCTTGATCTATATATAATCAAATTTAACCCAAAATTCATATTATGGTAAAATTACTATTTTACCCCTAAACTTTTAACTTTTTTACAATTTAGTCCTTAACTCATAAAAATGCAAATTCATGCAATGGATTCCACACCCATGCTAGCCGAGTTTCACTTATACTCATAGCAGCCCACACATTTCATTATTTCACACATTTCACCATATAATTTTCACATTTTACAAATAAATCCCTATTTGACATTTTCAACCAAAATCACTTTACAAATATTGTTTATCAAACAACAACCATTCATTTTCTACCATTAAACTCAAAACACATAAACATTCATCAATGGAAAAATTCAAACAACTCAATAGTTTTACAAATTAGTTCTTGGGCTAGCTAGATTAAGCTACAACGACTCCAAAAACATAAAAATAATAAAAACGGGACAAAAATCACTTAACAATTAGACTTTGAAGCTTGGCCGAACCCTCACCCTATTTTCTCCAAGAAGAATCGGTTTTTGGTGTGTTTTGAAGAAGATAAGCATAATGAAAATTGTCTTGTTTTATGAATATATCATTTAATTACCCATTTACATAATTAACCTTTAATATTATTTATAATTTCAATAATACCAATCTCATAAATATCCATTATCACTTAAATGGTCTACTTACCATCCCATTACTCATGCATTTACATTTTATAGCCATTTAGTGCCTTTAACTAATAAAACTCAAGTTTTGTACCTTATGCTATTTAGTCCTTTTTATTGAATTGAGCATAGCATACAAACGATAAAATTTCTTAGTGAAATTTTTATACAACACTACTAACATGCTGTAGACATTAAAATAATAATAAAATAAATAAAAATAAATATTTGACCTCAAATTTGTGGTCTCGAAACACAGTTCTAATTTCACTAAAAATGGGCTGTTACAAAGGACCATAGGCGAGTAGAGACCCAAGGCTAAGTTACGAATGTGTTTTCATACATAAGTTTTTACAGTCTTCGCACACCTAACAAGTGACCACTTGGATTAATACACGTGTCAAACATCGACTGGAGCTAAAGAAAATATCTAGTTGATCGGGTAAGAGAAGAGAATTGTTTCTTTCTTCCCCAAAAAGTATTCTCTAGCTATAAAAGGGTGAACTGAGGAGAAAAATCCTCTCATCCTTTAGGTTGAGCTTGGAATGGAAGGATCGACCCTGAGAAGCCCCTTTTAAGGTAAGTATTCCAACCTTGCATGTCAGTTCTGTTCATCTCGGTAGAGCATGCTTGGTAGAACCTTGCTACGTGATTTTAGTGTTTAAATTAAAAGGAGAAATGAGTTGAATGAACAGATCATTATGTGTTTTTTATGGTTTAACGTTTAGAGGCTGCCAATCTACTTGAAGAAAGCCCAGATCTAATGTCTGAAACTACTAAAGGTGAGCTATATTAGCTAAATTTTATTAGCTTAAATCATACATACTACTCTAATTAATCTAATTACAAGTAATAAACAACATGTGTATAAATATTCAAAATCACACTTAACAAACAACGATTAAAACACACAATGGACTTACCTTAGTCAGAAAGCTATCCACTATTGGACAAATTATAATTAAAATGTATTAGTGAAAATTTCATGCTTCAATCACCATGTTATCACTTAGCAACACACAATAATACACTCAACATTTAACCATAAAATCAAACATTAAAACAAATATGACATCTCAAAATTAATATCCAAATGTAAGTCTCAAACATCCATTAAGAGTGTATCAAATTATCCTAATTAAGTGCCACACTGCCCTCTAATGCATTTATAGAAAAGTCTTTAATCTATATTACCAAGTAGCCTTAAACTTGGACCAACCTTGCCCTTTCTCCTCGACTCCCTAAAGCTGGAAAAACTCTGCATAAAGCTGCGAGGGTGTGAGCTGAAAAAGCTCAGTGAATGGTCACAAATTCAATAAGTAAATCACACCAAAAACATACTTAAAGGCAAATCATGTATCAAATTTTAAGTATAAGATTCATATTTTCAATTATATTTTCACGCTCAATTATGGTATTCAATTGACTAAAATTTCCAGTAGTAATGCAACATCATAACATCATAATTTCACATGTTATTCTATGAGTAAAAATCCCATTTATTATGGTATATGAAAACATAATATATACACTTATATTGGCAAATGACATCCGTGGAAAAATATAAACATGTGATCATGCATTGGATAAACGAATATCCAATCTCCCAAATATCGAATACAATACTTCAGTTGAGTGGGGCATAGCCACACATTCCCTTATGTCGCCTCAAAATCGCTAATGATTGAGAGAAGAAAAAGGCTCAACACCCTTTTATTCACTCCAGCAAAATCAATACTCCTAGAGCCATAAGCTTACATATAACACATGTACTGGTGAGTACTCACTAATCCTATGTATACCATTTATATGCAATGGATCCACCATGTAATGTTGCCAAAATAACAAAACACACAGGGCATAAAAACTGATATTTAAGCACTTAATTAAGGATATAAAAATTTAATTTAAAGCATGTCACTTAGCAATTTAAACATCCACATAGATAAGGTCAATAAATTTCTTTGTCCATAGATCTAAAACCAACTATAAAATCATTATCAAGTGCTCTAATATACAATAATCCATGCTCCAATTATTAATCAATACAATTCAAATCAACCATATCAAACACTCTATTCACAGTTTTCGTAAATCATTTACAAATATGCTTTCATAAAAATAAAATCAAATTTGAAATCTAAACCATTTGAAATACAATTGAATCTCTAGAAACATAATTCAAAACCTCAATGCAGAACGTAAATAGGCATGTTTACCAATTGCATTTAAAAACCACTCACATTCACATTTTGCTTCTCAAGACAAAGTGTATCAAGTAGCGGTGTTTGGACCTTAATTCTGATTAGCAGTGGCCCCTCCTTGATGTGGATCTTAAACAGAGGTAAAATAAATGTTACAAGCTATCATTAACAACAAGAAAATTGAAAAATCATGAACTACACAGTTCTGAAATGCCTCTCAAATCTACCTTATCGAAAACTCACGATCTAGCCGAAACACAATTTCAACCCTTAAATGACCTTCTCTACACCAAAAATCATTTCTAAACATCATTCCCAATCTATCAACACAAAACCTAAGCATCAATTTCATCAAACAAAACGTTTCATAATTTTCCAGAAAATCAAATCATGTTCTTAGTTAAAAACAAAGTTGTCAAAATTTATCAACCAAACGAGTTTGATCTTTTGTTTTCCAATAAAAAACCTCTTAATAAACTTGATTTGAGCTTAAATATCCATTTAAACTTGTTTTCCAACTCAAAACCATGAATTCACCATTTATGAATCTCATGTTCAAGAGCCATGAGATCAAGAGTTGAAAAACAATTTTATTCAATTTAGATTGAAAATAATGATTAAAAATAACCTTAGAATGAATTTAGAGTTGAGAAAATACCTTTACTTGATCACCAATATAGAAGATTGGATCAAGATATTTGAAAAACTCGAATGAGTTATTTATCAACTTTGGAAATCTTTTCTAGAGAATTTTGAGAGAATAAAAGATGAGATCTAACCTTTGATATGTGGACTTCGAAAATGAAAAAGAAAAACGAGAGAAAATGCTTAAAAATTGGGTAAGAATTGTGTAGTGTCCCAAATGATTTCCAAAAATTAGGGAAATTGCCATCAGGCCACTCCCACAATTCTCTTGTTTTACTAAATAATCCTTTCCCTCAAAAGTTCTTAAAATATGGGTAATTTGCCATAGAACCACTCAAATATTTCCCCTGTTTTGCAAAATGGTCCTCTGTAATTAATATTTTAAATCTTTCAATTAACCACCCATTTTAATTTATTTTTCAATTCTGATTTGACCCAAAACATTTATTTTACCCAAAAATTATTTAAAACTATAAAATTTATTTTTCTAAAAATATTTTTATTTTTTAGTTCCACCACTGGTTTTTCATAATTTACAAATTTGCCACTGGTTTTCTAGATTTTACAATTCTGCCACTATTTTCCAGAATTTTACAGTTTTACCTCAACTTTCAAGATTTTATAGTTTTACCCAAACCTTTCTGTTTTGATTAGGTTAGTCCCTGAATAGATTCCAAATTATTCTTAATAACTTAAAGTATGCAATTAGGTCCCTAATGATAAATGGCATGCTAGAACCCATGAATGACTAAATTAATGTGGTAATTATGAATATTTGCATGAACTAAAAAAAGTTACAATTTCAATTTAACTATTATTATTTTTTGTAATTCAATTCCTAATTAGGTTTTTTATGACATCTAGAAAACTAGATTATGCAATTGGGTCCTTGACTAGAATTAGAATGATTGACTATATGAATACATTAATTTATTATTTAATTACTTCGAATGTTCCACACAGTTTGGGCTATGTCACATGGCTGTGTGACCCCTATTTTTCAAATTTTCAAGGTTTTCCAAAATTTTCTGTTTTGTTTCAAATTGATCCTTGAACGTTCCTAAGCTATTTTCAAGGCCTCGTAGGCTCAGTTGAGGCCTGTAAGATTTTTTTTACCATCATTAAATTAAGGTATTGTAGGTTAAAATTAAATTGCATAACTGTTCCAGTTTTGTAGTTAAATGTTTTGTTTTGTTTGGTAATGTTTCATAACCCTAAATCAACGATGAAGATAGATTAGGAGTGTTACAGGTAGACTCTTAGGATAACTAGAAATCCACCTATGATGCTATTAATTTTTTTTGAAAAATAAAAGTAAAAATAAGTAAAGTATTTGGTAAAAATGCTATTTGATTAAAAAAAAATAAAAACTTCATTATCTTTTACCTCCTGAAATGGTTCTCTTCATATAATAAAAAATAGCCAAATTGCGATGTAAAAATAAGTGAGAGGATAAAATACAGACTAAAATATCGGCCCTCGTGCTCTTGTGCACCATGCCGCCAATAGAGTTGACAATCCCGATACTAGAACAACATGTTTCATTTTTATCAAATAAAAATATAAGTTTAATTATAAAAGTTCAAATTCTAGTAATTGTTTTAATATTTAAGGATATAAAACATGTATTTAAAATGAAACATACTAATTAAATCGCATTATCAAATTAGACATGGTCACAAGACTAATGTCCAAATGCAATAACCAAGTAAATGAAGTCCTCTTTAAGGTGACGACATATATGGCGGAGAGCATAGCTATATATGATTACAGTGAATGTTTCCATCCTAAGGACATTGTAATAAAATAACCAAAACAAACATATCAACAAAAACTCATCACATCTCAAAATAGTTGGCCACAAAAGAAAAGGTCAGTCAAAGGGTTTGTTCAACTTTTGATTTGGGCTCAAGTCTTCTTTTAACAATTTATTTCCTTTTGGTAGGAAATGTTTTCTCTAATATTAGTGGAGTCAGATCATTTAACACATTCTCTCTAAACTATTATTTATTACTTTGTTATTTTTTGGGGTTTGTTGGTTATCCATGCATTTTTTTCAGTTTCTAGACTGGGTTTATTCCAACTTCTAATAGAGCCATGTGGATGGTTGTGTTTTCAACTTTCTGGATTTTTTTTATTTATTAATGCATAAGATATTAGCAATGCACTATTTAGAAATTCGTTTTATGAATGCAATTTAAAACACTTTGGTGAAGAAAAATATCTTGATTTGAGGAGGTGATTAAAAACTAAGAGTTTTAGCTAAGTAAAATAAATAAATAGAAAATAAAAGTTTCAATGCATGATTTCAAAAGATGATTTTAATCAAGATGACATAATTGTGTTAGATTAATTACATTTCTTAACTTAGAATTATTAAACTCATGTTCATGTTGCTACGAACAAATTCACGGCAACTCGGTAATTTGCTAACTTATGAACATGCTTACCTACCAAAATCCATTTATCTCTTGACTATATCTCTACGTCAATTCAACCAATTAAACAAATTTTAGTAAGTAAATGTGTTAATGCACATACATACTTATGAAATTAAAATAATCTCTTGTATATATCTCTATGCCAATTCAAACAATTAATTCAATCTTATAAGCACATAAAAGATAACGTGAGGTAACAATGTATTTCTACCTTGAAACAGTTCAATCACAATAATATTGCAAGTTATGCAAGGCTAATGTATCGTTAGATACCGTTGCTAATTTAACCCTCAGCTACTTTAGATGATTAAACATGCACAGGTTAAGTACCATGTCAATTAATTACAATTTTAATTCGTTTAAATAATTAATTCATTAGTTACCTTACAATTGTATTGCAAGAATAACTTAGTCATGTTTTTACTTAATCAAACGTCTTACCGAGGTCTATAACAACACAAAGACAATTTTAATAAATTAAGTAGATGAAATGCAATCAACCTAACATGAATTAAATTTAAGCCATATTAATTAAATTAAACATATCAACATCACAAATATTCATAGACATGTTCATCATAACAACAACAAAATTAAAAAGATAGGGAACAAGAATCAAATCTGGTGTTTCTCCAAGGCTTGACTAGTTTGCTCCGCTCCTCCTTCTCTGCTTGTTCTTGTTGAAATGAGGCTTCTACAAACACTTGAATGCTGCTCCAAATGGTGGTTTAATAACTCTTTTTCAAGAGGTGAAATCGGGAAGGGAATAGGGGAAGAAAATGAAGAACAATGGAAGGGAATGAAGAGAGAAAAATAAGAGAGAAGTGAAGAGATGAGAAGGGTTGAGATGTGTTTGAAGTGAGCAGCCAAGTGGGGTATTTATAGGTTGAGAATACTGCTAAAAATATCCAAAATCAGCAGCCAAAGACTCCCCCCATGTTCGGCCACACATGTGGCATGTTTGAAGATTTCAAACATGCTATTTTAAGGTAGGGGCAAATCTAGAAGGGGTAAATAGTGGAGGGGTTTGAATGCAATTTGAAGGAGTCTTCAGGGGCCATTTTTCAAGCCAAATAATCAGCCAATTAAGCTGATTGGGTCAGCATGTGGGAAGGTTTTGAGCTGCCCAGTGCTCGGTTGGATCAATTTTCTCAGTTTAGCTCAACTGGGCCCCTTTTCATAATTAATTAACAACAATTTATTTAACCCAAATTAAATTAGATTAAAATTAAAATTAATTGTATTATGAATTAATACACATAATTTGGACTATCTTAGGTTGAAAAAATTTGCCTTGATGCTTCAAAATTGCTTCTCTGTTTTGTGCTTTTAGCAGTGTCTGCCAAGCAATTTTTTGCCCTTTGTGCAAATCTATTGAAAATAATCAAAATTTGACATAAAATTAATTAAAAATCAACATGTTCATAATTTGAGTGCAATTTAATTATTTTATAAATATTATTTATTTTTCGACACGAATTTTACCGAAACTGTATGAATTTAAGTTAAAAAGAGCATGAAAAAGTGTGTGTATTTTCGTGTTTCCAGTAATAAATTATAGTTTAACATTTTACTATTTTGTTTTGGTTTTTTAAAAACTTACTATCTTATTTAGTTTGGAACTTCATTACCAAATTTATAATTTGATACACAGTTATGTACCGTTCTTGGAATTTTGAGAATAAAATTCTAGTTTTGATTGAGCAAATAAGTAAATTATAATTTTTATTTACAAGCAACAAAGCTTGTCAAAGAAAAAACAACATAGCTTGCTGAAGCAAAACCAAAACTAGATGCAAACCAGTTTTGCCTTGGAACTCCCTTAAGCTCCATAAGACAAAATAAATAATTATGAGTAACAGCCCAACTATTCCGAGGCTAGAGAAATTATTTTTAATGATATATTATGTGTTATAGCATGATTATATGAGTGCTTGACAGTTTTGGTGAAATAATTTTAGCAATTTCATGCTTCATTGCGAAAAAGGACTAAATCGCATAAAGGGCAAAAGTTTTGTTTTGCTAGCTAAAGGTGTCAAATAGCTATAGAACATGAAATTAGGGTCTTTATTAAGTAAATATACCATAAATATGTTTGTGGCTGATCAAGGAGACAAAAAAAAGGTTGAAATGTCAAAGTTGGTGTGCATTAGGTGACTTATTTGGTAATAAAATAAAACAAAAAGGAAAAAATTGTTGTCATCTTTTCGTCTTCCTTCTTCCATACCAAAAATACCAGCAAAGAGGAAGTTTTGAAAGCTCAAAAATTTCAGCAACTTATATCCCTTACAAGTAAGTGATTTAGATGCCTATTTTTGATAATTTTTGTACTTTTGGAACCCTTGTAACATGAACTAGCTAATGAGGGGACTATTTTGTGAAATGGTTGATAGTCTAGGGATTTGACATGAAAGGATTTATGTTGTTTGCTGAATTTTTATGGAAGAAAATGAGTCTTGGTTGTGTAATAAACAACTTTTGTGAAAGGATTTTCATGGAAAATACCTAAAAAGACCATTTTGTAAAAGTTATAAAATAGGTTGTAATTGTGTGAAATAGTGAAAATTTGGGGTTATCATAAGAGTAATAATTGGTCGCTTAGGCTTGGATAATAAGGAAATTCGATTAAAATCGATTTCTAGGCCTAAGGTTAAAATGGTCATTTTGTGAAAGTTTAGGGGCAAAATGGTCATTTTTCCAAAAATGTGAATTTTGATTGTCCAAATTTATTTAGTGAGTAAATGAGTGAATTTCATCATGTTAGATCAAGAAAATCAAGATTTGGGCTTAAATCGAGAAAGTGCGTGGTTAAAGACAAAAAGAGAATAATTAGCCGAAATTGCATTTGAGGTAAGTCCGTGTCATTAAATGAGCATGATATTTATGCCATTGTTATTATACTTGAAAATCTATCTTGCCATGATTGTATTAAAGTTTAGGTTGATGATATTGTATATGAGAAAGTGATGTCAAATGTAAATAACATTTATGTGTTGATTGGATGCTTGGAGATTTGATGGAATATGATATTCCATTAAAACGAGTAAGTTGTATGCAAATAATACGACTACATTGTTATTATATGTGTTTAAATTGATATAGCATGAATTGCTTGGTTGTGGAAATGATTATGTTTGATGAATACTGAGATAGTAGAATTCTTGTTTGAACCTTAAGATACAATTTGGATATTCATGCCATGACATTCGGGTTATTTGTGTGCCAGTGTAAGACATGTCTGGGACATGCATCAGCTACATTATGAGAGCCAATGTAAGACCAGTTCTGGGACATGGCATCGACATTGAGATGAGAGCTAGTGTAAGACATGTCTGGGACATGCATCGGCTACAAGATGTGTCAGTGTATGACCATGTTTGGGACATGGCATCGACACAGATATGTGAGAGCTAGTGTAAGACCATGTCTGGGACATGGCGTCGGCCTCGATTTTGATAGTTAGTGTAAGACCATGTTTGGGAAATGGCATCGACTTGATGGATGAGCCAGCGTAAGACCATGTCTGGGACATGGCATTTGCATTATACCCTATGTTTAGGGCTTAGTGAATATCCGATAGCTTTCCGAATGGTTCAACGGTGAGAGTTACAGTTTAAGCTAAATGAGAAAGGTTATGACCATATTGTGAGTGGTACTTACATGAAATTGATGAGATGTGAATTCAATTCATGTTATATGATTAGTAAGGAATGAATATGAGCATGTTGAGTAACACAGGTATGTATGCCAAGCTCATGAGAAATGATTTCAGTTTATGATGCACATTTAGTGAAGATGTAAATAGGTAATTCATGCCTATGAGAATGATTTTGTAATGACCTTGTGATTATAGGTCTATAATTATGATGTATGAATATGTAACCTTACCAATGTGGTGAAAATGAATTAATACAGTATGATAAACTTAGTATCGTTAATTTACACTAAAATAGTTTTGGACAGCAACCATAGTTCGAATTTGAAAATCCACCAAAAATTTTGGAAATTGAGTTAGAGGCTGAATAAAATAATAAATTAAAGCCTAATGAGTCTAGTTTCACATAGAAGAAACGTGTAAGAAAAAGAGTTTCATATTATGAAATATTGAAATTGTTGTGAGACAAAGTCAGAATGACTTCGAAATCCCCTGTTCTGATTTGAGAAAATCATTGAAAATTGTAAAACAAATATTTATGGTTATAATTTATATGCTTAGAATTATTAATGAGTCTATTTTCAGGAGAAATAGACAGGAATATCATCTGAGTCTCGTATTATGAGATAATTAATTTTTTGCGAAGAGGGGTCAGAACTGTTAGACAGCAAAAAAGGGGTAATTTTAAGGAATAAAGTGTACTAATTGGCTACACCAAAAATTCTAAAAATTTTATGGTAAGAAGGTATGTGAGTGTAGTTTTAGGGAACATTAGAGGAACTTAATTTAGAGTTCTATAGCTCCAGATATAAATAATTTAGTGACCGTGACTCGAGAAAATAGCTTGACTGGAACATGAGTAAAAATGCAAATAGGGTTGTATTACCATTAGAAGTAAGTTTATAAATTGCTTATTATTTTCATATGGTCTTACTAAGCTATAAAGCTTACTCCCTTCCTTTCCTTTCCTTTAGTTTTTTCAGGTTAGCTCGGGGTTGGAGATCGTCGGAGACAGCATCACATTATCAAGTCGCTACCTTTGGAATAATGAAGTATATATATTAGAAATTTCAAGTGAGTGGCATGTATAGGGATCTAGTTGATTGACATGTATTATTTTGCTTTGGCCAAATGTGTTGGCTTATATTGAGTTATATGTATATGGCCATGAGATGTGGCTCATATTGGTTATGGCTTGTAAGCCTAGCTATTCATGTCATGTCTAATGTTTATAATGTGATTATGTTTGTTTGCCATGCATGGTTAATAATATGACATGTGTGTTGGATGTATGCTCTATGACCAGTTGAGGTGGTCATAGCCATGTAGTAATTGCATGGTATAAACACAACGTGATAATGATTGAACATGAGTGCTTGATGGATAAGTTGGTAACCATAGTATAATGGTAAAAGTGGTCATCAAAATGACAAGTCTTATGAGTGTCAAATAAGGAATCTAGACTTGGTTTTGCATGAGTAGATGCATTACTTGTAAGAGGACATGTTAATGTTAAGAATATATCTTAATAAAGAGTGTTTAATCACTAAAATGATGCCATGATTTGCAATTTTGATGTGCATAAGGCTGTAAGAGATTATGGGTAACATGAAGGCTTGGAAAATATCCTAAGTGTTGGCCACACAAGCTAAGACACGGCCGTGTGTCTCAACTGTGTGAGGGACACGACCTGGAGACAGGGGCGTGTGGCCCGACCGTGTGGTTTGATGTGCATGCTGACGTCATAAATAGAGAGTTACACGGCCTGAGGACACGGGCATGCCAAAGGCACACGAGCGTCTCCCTATGTCCACAAGAGTGTGTGACCCTGTTTCATGGGAAAATTTTTTAAGTTTTCCTGAAACTTTTCAAAGTTCTCGGTTTAATCCCGAATCAAATCCAATAAATGTTTTGGGCTTCGTAAACCCAAATAAGGGATGACATGCATGTGTTTGAAAGGTTTTGAATTAAAAGAGATTTTATGGCCTGGTTTTTGCATAAATGTGTATGTTTATGTCCGGTAATACCTCGTACCCTGTTCCGGTGTCGAACATGGGTAAAGGGTGTTACATAATGCTTTAAGAAATATAAATTAAAATTAAAATTCAAAATACATACCAGAAAACTCCAAATTAAATACCAAATGCAAAAATCTTTCATGTGAACTGGGGTCTTTGACCCCTGTAAAATTATTTTTTCAAATGTATGAAATCCAATTATATAATTATAACAAATAAAAAATCTAGTATATATTTTTTAAATTTGAAAAGATACCAACCTTTCAAAATAGAGAGCAAAAGGCAGGATGCAATAAATTTGTAGACAATCAATAACTTCAAACTGATTCCAATGGAATAACTCATCTTGTACAATATATTAATCCAAGCACTAACAGCTTCAGCACTAGTCAAGGCAACAATGCACGAAAAGAAAGATTCATAATATAAAAATCAATCTTTAAAACAGAAGTAAAACAAATACGTACAATTTAATTGTGCATATTTTATTTATTATTATTTTTTAAAGATTGACGTTTCATATTATTAATAATGCATTATGGCATTATTTTGATGCATTGTTGTCTTGACTTGTGCTCAGGCAGTTAGTGCTTGGGTTAATATATTGTACAAGATTAGTTATTCTATTTAAGTTTGTTTGAAGATATTGATTGTTTACAGATTTATTGTAGCCAAAATTTTCCCATCGCCTTTTTCTCTCTATTTTGAAAGGTTGGTATATTTTCAAATTTAAAAAATATATACTAGATTTTTTCTTTGTTATAAATATATAACTGGATTTCTTACATTTGAAAATACAATTTTGTAGGGGTCAAAGACCCCTTTTGACTTGGAAGATTATTGCACTTGGTATTTTACACGAAATTTTCGGGTGTGTATTTTGAATTTTAATTGGTCTTAATTATTTATTTGTTTAAAATGTCTTAATTATTTGAAGTTTGTCTTCTTGAACTTAGGGGAACTCTAGGTTAAAACTTGTTTTCATCTAGTTTTAGTTTTACTTCGACAAGCTTTGTTGTTGCCATTTTAAATTTATCTCTGGTCATTAATTATCTTTTGTCATTATTATTTAGGTAAAAATATTATAATTTATCTATTTATTTACTCAATCAAAACTAGAATTTTATTATCAAAATTTCAAGAATAGTAGATATCCCAGTATCAAACTCTAAACATGGTAATGGAGTTTCTCCATAAAATGTAAGGCTAAATAAGATAGTAAAGTGTTAACCCATTTACTGATTAAGAACTTCTAAGTAGTGCACTGATAGTAGCTTGTGCAATAATCAATCAGATATGCCCAAAAAGTTGAAAACACTTTTATATTCACAATATCAAAAGGTACCAAAATAAGGTTTGATAGTGTGGTGACGATCCTCGACAATCCCCGAGCTCTTGGTAGCTTCGATATCTATAAAATAGTTGAAAAACACACAGAGTAGGCTTTCAAAAGCTTAGTAAGCCATATACAAATAAACTTATCATTCAAAACATGAAAACATCATCAAATTACATATACTCCATGGCCAAATACTATCTCAAACCACATCGTTCATATACATTTCACATATTCCCAATTCATTTACACATATAGCAGATTTTCTCATACTTATAACACATATCATCACTTGTACATATACTTACCTTTTATTCTCAAACATAGTATACATTCGAACGTACCTGAATCGGATACACATCTAATATAATCATTCATTTCTCGGAATGCCCGTTGAACCGTTCGGAATCATAAGGATACGTGGATAGCTCAGAAAGCTCCTACAATGCCAACGTCCCAGACGTGGTCTTACATGTAGTCAAATATCAATGCCACTGTCCCAAACAGGATCTTACACGAAATCAAATATGATGCCAACGTCCCAGACATGGTCCTACACGTAAATCATAAGTCGATGCCAACATCCCAGACGTGGTCTTACATGAGAACACATATCGGATCTTATGTCATGACATATGTATCCTAACTATTCCTATGGTTCATACAGGACTTTTCGGACGTTGAAACTTTGTCGATACTGTAACACCCCGTACCCGAGACCGTTGCCGGAGTCGAACACGAGGTATTTACGGACTTATTTCGTTGATTTTCATAGTCCATTTTAAAAATTTCCAGACAAGCTGGCTAACTGCGTCACTGTTACCTTAAAAATCATATCTTGAGTTCCAGAACTCGGAATCCAGTTTCGTAAATTTTACCTGAAACTAGACTTATATATCCATCTACAAATTGTTTTCTAGAATTTTTTGTCAAGCCAATTAGTACAGTTTATTAGTTAAATTATCCCCTGTTTCAGGGTTCGACTGCTCTGACCTTCATGCATTACGACTTATATATCTTCCTGTCCAGGGCTTCATTACTTATGCCGTTTCTTTCTAACGAAACTAGACTCAAAAAGGAAACTATACATATATGGTATGACCTCTAATTATCTCTGGTTAATTTATAGTGAATTTCCAAAGTCAGATCAGGGGATCCAGAAATCGCTCTGGACCTGTTCTATGAAAACATAAATATCTCTTAAAGTACAACTCATATGATCATTTCGTTTCTTCCATATGAAAGTAGATTAATCAAGGTTAAATTACATAATTTATTAACTATTTAATTCCATTCCTACTATTTTTAGTGATTTTTCAAATCCGCACCACTGCTGCTGTCAGCATCTATTTTTAAGGTAAACTTTATCTATTTCATGGTTTTCCATGAATCCACTAGAATTTGTCATACAAAGCACCAAAATGATCATGATTAACCATTCCAATGGCTAATCGTTACCAACATTTCCATACCTCTCAATGAACAACATACAAAACGATTATAATGCTATGCTCAAAGTGTATATAAGCCATTTTCGTATGGCTATCCAAATTTATACAAAACCAAAGGGTACGTGACCAACAACAAAAAGGGGTAGTCCTATACATGCCATTAGCAGAGTTCAACTAAAAGAGTACCAAAGGGGCTTTGATAGTGTGGACGACTTCGACTTCAACAATCCCGAGTCCGATAGCTGACGAACCAAAATCTATAAAACAGAGAATCAAAGAAACGGAGTAAGCATTTAATGCTTAGTAAGTTTTGAGCAATGAAATCATGCACAACTGAAGTATAGCATTCATACGACTAAACGAATAATTTCATATACACATATTCTCACAATCGTACCTACTTCACATTTCCAACCCTTATATTCATACATAAGGAATCAACCTGACTAAAAGCCGGAAGCTTGTTAATCGATTGAGCAAATACTATTTAGAAGGAATCAATTATCTCAATGCACATACGAAACATACCTCATCGTTGGGATTTTACGAGCGTATTAATTGAAATTATTACAGCAAGATCGCTCATTCCCAAACCCAAGTATCTTCGGAATTTAGCCGGATATAACCACTTGCACAAGGCCTTCGGGTCTTAGCCCGGATATGGTCACTAGCATAAATGCCTTCGGGACTTAGCTCGGATATAGTCGCTAGCACAAATGCCTTCGGGTCTTAGCCCAGATATAGCAACTCGCACAAATGCCTTCGGATCTTAGTCCGGATATAGTCACTAGCATAAAAGCCTTCGGGACTTAGCCTGGATATCATTCGAACAAACAATGCACATATATCAATAAATCATGACACAACCATATTTCATTTTCATTACCCAAAGCTCAAACACAAGACACTTATCACACTTACTAATTTCGGCTCAATAGCCACACACAAACAGCATGATTTGGTTTGCTTTATGACATGATCTCTATGCACATACGGCTACCCATCATACGTATAGACTACTTAACTCAACATATAATTCAAGTAGAATCATTATATCACCGTATATTTGTTATGATTATACGTCATGACTTAATCAAATAGTAAACTAAGTTTCATTACTCGAAAACTTACCTCGGATGTTGTCGAACGATTTCGATGGCTATTCGATCACTTTTTCCTTCCCTTTATCGGATTTAGTTCCCCTTTGCTCTTGAGCTTAATATTACAGATAAATTGATTTAATCATTTTGAACATCAAAGAGGAATTTAAGGTACTTAGCCCTTATATATTAGGCATTAGAGTCATATATGTATGAAATCACGAATCAAATTCAACATATTAGCCAATATTCTCCTTAGCGAATTTTCTAAGTCAAGATAAAGCCATCAATATGCTTACCTATGGCGAACATACACATCAACCTATGTACTCATTCATGTGGCGAATATGCATGTCTATGTTGAGGCCGATTGTATACTTAATACATTCTACAAATATGGTCACTTGTATTGACTAAATACCATTTTGTTTCAAGTTCAAAACTCGGCTAATACACATATATACACTAGAAATCAAATACTAACATTTGCACTTCACCTTAATAGCTAGCTTAGCAAACCTTGATTTTACACATAATTGTTCATAACACAATTTAAGCATACTCTCCATTCCATCAATTCCAAAACACATACATCACTCAATAATGTTCAAACTTATATTCGACCTTAGCACACAACTTGCTAGCCGATTCTTCTCCATCTAGCAACTAATGCACATATGTGCTCATTTGTTAGACTCTACTTCATCTAACAACAACCATATTTCTCTTCTACCTCCCACCATGGCCGAATGCTCAAGATACCTCAATACCGAAACTTTTACCTTGGGTTGCTTAAAGGACTTGGTGATGAGTTAAAATTTATCTAACACCTCAAGCATCATAACACATCCATATAGCCAACATGCTAATAGTATCAAGGCTTCAACTAAAACATTTGAAGCCTCTTAGTCGAATACTAACTCTCTAATAACCCCAAATCCCTCCATGAGATAGTTAGAATTTAGACTAATCATCCAAGGGATGTATGAACTTTCAAAGCAACATTAAACATACCTTAATCTATTAAACCACCATAGCCGATTTTCTCCAAGCTCTTTCCCTTCCTTTCTTTCTTCTATTCGGCCAACTTGAACAACATGAGAGCTTTTTCTCTTTTTTTTTTCTTCAAGTCACGGCAATGGGGGGGTAAGGGGGAGACAACTTTGGTTTCATCACCCCTCCCTTTTCATTACTTAATTACTAACCCCTTTATTTTATTCTTTCTAACATAACACACTAACACAACATGTTCACAACATGTTTCACCCCATAGCATGGCCGGCCACTAGCTCAAATTTTGGGTAATTTGACATGCAAACCCATCATTTTCATAACATGCATTAATAGGCCACTTTACATTTGCCTAGCACATTTCTAAATTTTCTCACATAAGTCCTATTTAATAAAATTCACTTACAATTAACAAAATTCAAACATGAAATTTTCACACATGCATATATACATATTTTAGACAATAATTATCATATTCAAATAATTTGGTGACTCGGTTTAGCGGTCCCGAAACCGCTTTCCGACTAGGGTCACTTTAGGGCTGTCACAACTCTCCCCCACTTTAAGAAATTTTCGTCCTCGAAAATCTTACCGGTAAATAGGTTTGGGTATCGTTCTTTCATAGAGTTCTCGGGTTCCCAAGTAGCTTTTTCCATCCCGTGTTTGAGCTATAACACTTTTACTAAAGGAACCTTTTTGTTTCGCAACTCTTTTACTTCACGAGCTAGGATACGAATTGGTTCTTCTTCATAACTCATATCGGCTTGAATTTCAACCTCGGAGGGACTTATTATGTGCGAAGGATTAGATCTGTAACGTCGAAGCATCGAAACATGAAAAACATTGTGGATCCTTTCAAGTTCAGGGGGCAAAATCAATCTATACGCAACTGGACCGACTCGTTCGGATATTTCATATGGCCCGATGAACCTCGGACTCAATTTGCCCTTACGCCCAAATCTGAGCATCTTTTTCCAAGGTGAAACTTTAAGAAACACTTTATCTCCCACCTGATACTCAATGTCCTTTCGTTTCAAATCCACGTACGACTTTTGACGATCTGTGGCTGCCTTCAGACCTTCACGGATTACTTTTACTTTCTGCTCAGCATCTTTAATCAAATCAACTCCGAAAATTTTTCCTTCACCGAGCTCGGTCCAAAACAATGGTGTACGGCATTTACGATCGTACAAAGCCTCGTAAGGTGCCATCTTAATACTTGATTGAAAACTATTGTTGTAAGCGAATTCAATCAAAGGTAAATACCACTCCTATGAACCACTAAACTCGAGGATGCAACATCTCAACATATCCTCAAGTATCTGAATTATCCGCTCGGATTGACCATCGGTTTGGGGATGAAAAGTGGTGCTAAAATGCAACTTGGTACCCAAAGCTTCTTGCAATTTCTTCCAAAATCGCGAGGTGAATCTCGGATCTCTATCCGACACAATAGAAATAGGTACCCCGTGTAATCTCACAATCTGAGAAACATACAATTCAGCTAGTTTATCCAATGAAAAATCCGTGCGTACGGGGATAAAGTGAGCCGACTTAGTCAGTCTATCAACAACAACCCAAATCGCATCTTTCTTACTTGCCGACACTGGTAACCCAGATACAAAATCCATCGTGACTCGATCCCATTTCCATTCAGGTATCATGATCGGCTGAAGTAAACCCGTAGGCACCGATGTTCGCCTTCACTTGTCGACATACTAAGCACTTGAAACAAAATCGAAATGTCTCGTTTCATACCATGCCACCAAAGCGACGTCTCGGATCGTTGTACATTTTCGTACTCCGGGTGAATTGACATTCAGCTACAATGAGCTTCGTTCGAATCATCGAAATAAGTTCGAATTTCTTGGAACACACAAACGACTTCGAACCTCAAACAATCGTCATCATCAATTTGAAACTCGATTCCATATTCAAACACATTCAGCCCGTTTTGCAACCAATTCATCATCGACTTTCGAGCTTCACGAATTTGATGAATCAACAATGGTTTGGCCTTTAATTCACCACTAACACATTGTCGGGTAGAATGCACAAGTGTACATTCATCGTCAGTAAAGCAAAAGCGGTGATTTTACGCTTAAGGCGTCCGCAACAGATTAGCCTTTCCCGGGTGATAATCAATGACAAGCTCATAATCTTTCAACAACTCAAGCCAACGCCTTTGTCGCAGATTCAAGTCTCTTTGAGTCATCAAATATTTGAGACTTTTGTGATCCGAATATATATGACACTTCTCACCAAATAAATAATGTCGCCATATTTTCAAAGCGAATACGATGGCAGCTAGTTCGAGATCATGGGTCGGATAATTTTTCTCATGTGGCTTTAATTGTCTTGACGCATATGGCACAACTCGACCTTCTTGCATCAATACGCAACCCAACCCGAGTAGGGATGCATCACTATAAATGACAAACTTTCGTTCATAGTCGGTAACCGACATGGAACCTTGTTTAAGTTCAAGAAATTCCTTCCGTTTTTGATCCATGAATCTCTGACTGATATACTTTTTCCAAACTCGGTTTGGAAAAACTCCCAAGTTACTTGCTCTCTGGGCTGTGAAGTCAACGTATTCCACCAAAAGTAGGCGTAATCACGTAGCAAGGAGATAGTACACTTTAGGCACTCATCGGTGTGCAAGATAGCTCATCGAGTACCGAATAGTGTTGTCCAACCAAAATTCAGCTTGCTCGGCATCATCGTTGTCCGTAGCTTTAAATTCGATAGCCCGTGTTTTGATTTCATCAACTGGGGCTTATTTGACCTTATTTGGTCGATTGTCGGAGGTATTGTAGGTCTTGGGGTGGTATTAGTCGGGAATGGAGGTTGTGGAACAGTAGTATTAGTTCGAATGTATTGGTTGAACCAATCATTGATCACGCTATAAAAAGCTTGTCTAGCCTCATCATTCGGATTACTAGCAATAGGTTGAGAGTCACGGCCTGTCCCCTTGCGGGAGCAGCGCTACACTCTCAAGATCATCACTACCGCTTCGGTTGGGATCGTGATCCATTACTATAAATAAACACAATTTCAATTGTCAGAAATCACCACACTATCAAATAATCACATAATGGCATGTATAGCTAGACCCAAACGTATTACGGTAGTCTTAGAATCGACTAAACCTGGCTCTGATACCAATAAAATTGTAACATCCCGTACCCGAGACCGTTGCCGGAGTCGAACACGAGGTATTTACGGACTTATTTTGTTGATTTTCACAGTCCATTTTAAAAATTTCCAGACAAGCTGGCTAACTGCGTCACTGTTACCTTAAAAATCATATCTTGAGTTCCAGAACTCGGAAACCAGTTTTGTAAATTTTACCTGAAACTAGACTCATATATACATCTACAAATTGTTTTCTAGAATTTTTTGTCAAGCCAATTAGTACAGTTTATTAGTTAAAGTATCCCCTATTTCAGGGTTCAACTGCTCTGACCTTCATGCATTACGACTTATATATCTTCCTGTCCAGGGCTTCATTACTTATTCCATTTGTTTCTAATGAAACTAGACTCAAAAAGGAATCTATACATATATGGTATGACCTCTAATTATCTCTGGTTAATTTATAGTGAATTTCCAAAGTCAGATCAGGGGATTCAGAAATCGCTCTGGCCCTGTTCCACGAAAACTTATATATCTCTTAAAGTACAACTCATATGATCGTTTCGTTTCTTCCATATGAAAGTAGATTCATCAAGGTTCAATTAAATAATTTATTCACTATTTAATTCTATTCCTAATATTTTTAGTGATTTTTCAAATCCGCACCACTGCTGCTGTCAGCATCTGTTTTTAAGGTAAACTTTATCTATTTCATGGTTTTCCATGAATCAACTAGAATTTGTCCTACAAAGCACCAAAATGATCATGATTAACCATTCCAATGGCTAATCGTTACCAACATTTCCATACCTCTCAATGAACAATATACAAAACGATTATAATGCTATGCTCAAAGTGTATATAAGCCATTTTCGCATGGCTATCCAAATTTATACAAAACCAAAGGGTACGTGACCAACAACAAAAAGGGGTAGTCCTATACATGCCATTAGCAAAGTTCAACTAAAAGAGTACCAAAGGGGCTTTGATAGTGTGGACGACTTCGACTTCAACAATCCCGAGTCTGATAGCTGACGAACCAAAATCTATAAAACAGAGAATCAAAGAAACGGAGTAAGCATTTAATGCTTAGTAAGTTTTGAGCAATGAAATCATGCACAACTGAAGTATAGCATTCATACGACTAAACGAATAATTTCATATACACATATTCTCACAATCATACCTACTTCACATTTCCAACCCTTATATTCATACATAAGGAATCAACCTGACTAAAAGCCGGAAGCTTGTTAATCGATTGAGCAAATACTATTTAGAAGGAATCAATTATCTCAATGCACATACGAAACATACCTCATCGTTGGGATTTTACGAGCGTATTAATTGAAATTATTACAGCAAGATCGCTCATTCCCAAACCCACGTATCTTTGGGATTTAGCCGGATATAACCACTTGCACAAGGCCTTTGGGTCTTAGCCCGGATATGGTCACTAGCATAAATGCCTTCGGGACTTAGCCTGGATATAGTCGCTAGCACAAATGCCTTGGTCTTAGCAGGATATAGCAACTTCGCACAAATGCCTTCGGATCTTAGTCCGGATATAGTCACTAGCATAAAAGCCTTCGGGACTTAGCCTGGATATCATTCGAATAACCATGCACATATATCAATAAATCATGACACAACCATATTTCATTTTCATTACCCAAAGCTCAAACACAAGACACTTATCACACTTACTAATTTCGGCTCAATAGCCACACACAAACAGCATGATTTGGTTTGCTTTATGACATGATCTCTATGCACATACGGCTACCCATCATACGTATAGACTACTTAACTCAACATATAATTCAAGTAGAATCATTATATCACCGTATATTTGTTATGATTATACGTCATGACTTAATCAAATAGTAAACTAAGTTTCATTACTCGAAAACTTACCTCGGATGTTGTCGAACGATTTCGATGGCTATTCGATCACTTTTTCCTTCCCTTTATCGGATTTAGTTCCCCTTTGCTCTTGAGCTTAATATTAACAAATAAATTGATTTAATCATTTTGAACATCAAAGAGGAATTTAAGGTACTTAGCCCTTATATATTAGGCATTAGAGTCATATATGTATGAAATCACGAATCAAATTCAACATATTAGCCAATATTCTCCTTAGCCGAATTTTCTAAGTCAAGATAAAGCCATCAATATGCTTACCTATGGCCGAACATACACATCAACCTATGTACTCATTCATGTGGCCGAATATGCATGTCTATGTTGAGGCCGATTGTATACTTAATACATTCTACAAATATGGTCACTTGTATTGACTAAATACCATTTTGTTTCAAGTTCAAAACTCGGCTAATACACATATATACACTAGAAATCAAATACTAACATTTGCACTTCACCTTAATAGCTAGCTTAGCAAACCTTGATTTTACACATAATTGTTCATAACACAATTTAAGCATACTCTCCATTCCATCAATTCCAAAACCCATACATTACTTAATAATGTTCAAACTTATATTCGGCCTTAGCACACAACTTGCTAGCCGATTCTTCTCCATCTAGCAACTAATGCACATATGTGCTCATTTTTTTAGACTCTACTTCATCTAACAACAACCATATTTCTCTTCTACCTCCTACCATGGCCGAATGCTCAAGATACCTCAATACCGAAACTTTTAACTTGGGTTGCTTAAAGAACTTGGTGATGAGTTAAAATTTATCTAACACCTCAAGCATCATAACACATCCATATAGCCAACATGGTAATAGTATCAAGGCTTCAACTAAAACATTTGAAGCCTCTTAGTCGAATACTAACTCTCTAATAACCCCAAATCCCTCCATGAGATAGTTAGAATTTAGACTAATCATCCAAGGGATGTATGAACTTTCAAAACAACATTAAACATACCTTAATCTAGTGAACCACCATAGCCGATTTTCTCCAAGCTCTTTCCCTTCCTTTCTTTCTTCTATTCGGCCAACTTGAACAACATGAGAGCTTTTTCTCTTTTTTTTTTCTTCAAGTCAAGGCAATGGGGGGGGGGTAAGGGGGAGACAACTTTGGTTTCATCACCCCTCCTTTTTCATTACTTAATAACTAACCCCTTTATTTTATTCTTTCTAACATAACACACTAACACAACATGTTCACAACATGTTTCACCCCATAGCATGGCCGGCCACTAGCTCAAATTTTGGGTAATTTGACATGCAAACCCATCATTTTCATAACATGCATTAATAGGCCACTTTACATTTGCCTAGCACATTTCTAAATTTTCTCACATAAGTCCTATTTAATAAAATTCACTTACAATTAACAAAATTCAAACATGAAATTTTCACACATGCATATATACATATTTTAGACAATAATTATCATATTCAAATAATTTGGTGACTCGGTTTAGCGGTCCCGAAACCGCTTTCCGACTAGGGTCACTTTAGGGCTGTCACAGATACTTTCTCGGATATCTCATATTCAAGGCATAAAGCCATTCATCATTGTTCAATAGCATATAAACATAATTAAACCATGTCAAATACATTTATTTGTATATAGACTTACCTCGTACAGATTCGGACGAAAGGAGTCGACTACTCGACGACTTTCGATTTCCCCCGATCTAATTCAGTTTTCTTTTGTTCTTAATCTATATAAATTCAAATTTAAATCTTTTATTCACCAAATCATTCAAATTAATCCACAAACACATATTTAGGGTATTTTACAAATTAGCCCTCATATTTTTACATTTTGACAATTTAGTCCCTAATCACAAAAATCACAAAATATACAAAATTTGCATATACCCATGTTAGGCCGAATTCTCACAGTATTCATATAAGCCCATATGTTTCATTTATTTCACATTTTAGTCCCTCAATTTTTTATTTTTACAATTTAGCCCAAATTACTCAAATTCATCAAAAATTCAAAGACAAAACATGTTAATCCAACATCAAACTTCCATATACTATCATTAAACTTCATAAAATTCATAGTTTCATCAATGGCTCAACTCAAAATCATCAAAAATTTCAAAATTTCAAACATGGGCTTGATAGATTAGTAAGCAACGATCACAAAAACGTAGAAATTATCAAAAACGGATCAAAATGCATACCTCAATCAAACAAAACAATGGCCGAACCGTAGAACTCTTTTTTCCTTTTATTTTTCTTGTATTTTTGGCAATGGATAAAAGAAATAAGCTAAAATTTAGCTTTGGTTTTAAGTAATATAACATTAATATGCATTTTACCAATTTAACCTTATTATTAATCATAAAATAAACAGATATAGGATGGTCATTAATGTACATTAACCTTATCAGTGGTCTATTTGCAACATAAGGACCTCTCATTTAAAAAGACATAGCAATTAAGCACTTCAACAAATAGAATGCCACTTTTATATTTTACGTGATTAGGTCCTCTTTGCAAATTAAGCATACAAATTATCAAATTTTAATAGGAAATTTTCACACACGTCAATTCACTTATAATAAGCGCGAAAAATAATATTAAAATATTTTTTGACTCAGATTTGTGGTACCGAAACCACTATTCTGACCAGGGTCTAAACCGGATTGTTACAATTCTCCCCCTTAGGGATTTTTGTCCCCGAAAATCTTACCGTTGAACAGATTTGGATATTGCTATCTCATAGCATCTTTAGGCTCCTACATAGCCTCTTCAACATTATGTCGATGCCACAATACTTTAACTAACGAAATTATCTTATTTCTCAATTCTTTAACCTCGCGAGCTAAAATACGGATTGGTTCTTCTTTGTAGGTCATATCAGACTGAATCTCAATCTCAGATGGAGAAATTACATGCGAGGGATCGGATTTGTATCGTCGAAGCATCGATACATGGAATACAATATGAATCTTTTCTAACTCAGGTGGCAACTACAATCTATAAGCAACAAGCCCAATACACTTGATAATCTCATACGGTCCGATAAACCTTGGACTCAGTTTGCCTTTTCTGCCAAATCAAAGTACTTTCTTCCATGAGGACACTTTCAAAAACACTTTATCGCTAATTTCAAATTCAATATATTTTCGTTTCAAATCAACGTAAGATTTCTGACGATCAGAAGCCGCTTTTAAACAATCTCGAATCACTTTTATTTTCTGTTTAGTCTCTTTTATCAAATCGACCTCGTCTATCTTTTTTTCATTGAGCTGAGTCCAATACAAAGGTTTTTGACATTTAGAACAATATAAGGCCTAAAATTTGTTTCTATTTTTCTTTACAGTCAAAGCGATAGAGCAGACCAAAATTCTAAGATTGTTTCTTAATGATCATAAAAGGACAACACATACATCATCTACCTTTCCCGAGGTGGAGTAAAGGATGTTGAGAAACCTATTACAAAACAATGATAATATATTTGCATCATTAGCGACGAACATGCCAAGTATTAATCATTCAATTATCTAACATTCATTAAATTTGGATTCTAGTTTTAAACTAGTAAAACAAATGAAAAGGAGATTAGCACACGTCACGATAGAGGTAACCAAATAGGAAGTAGAGAAGTTACTAGTAGTGGACTTCATCAGGGATGTAATCTATCACAATTAGATTTCAAATGTGGTGATGGTGAGGAAACTGAATGTGAAGTGGGGTATGTGCTTCATCTTTACAAACCTCAATAAAGCTTGCCCAAAATATTTAAAACTACATTTTGGTCACCCAACTTTCAAAAGTTACATAATAGTCACTAACATTATTAACTTGTTACATTTTTGTCCCTCGATTGTTAACTTTCATTAAAAAAAATAATGTTGCACCTTAATTCAAAGAGTTCCCTGAGCTATAGTTAAAAACTGATTTTGATATTTTAAAAAATTTCATAACAACAATTGAAAAAAATTGAAAACTTAGACTAAAATTTTTAGAAAATCTATTACAAAAATTTGAAATCTTAATTTTAAAAAATATAAAAATATTTAAATATGTATAAATCTAAAAATTCTTAAAAATAAAAATGAAATATTTTTAAACTAACATTTCTTGCAAATTTTATTATATAAAAGTCTTAAATTTTACAAACTAAATTTCATTTGTTTTCCACCGGCGATGAACACATTCAACCACATCATGTAACAACTCGTTTTTAGTGAAGTCGGAACAGTAGTTTCAGGACCACAACTCCAACTTCGAAAGAGAAATTTATTTTTAATATTATTTTATAATCTACAAAATTATAGAAATATTGTGTGAAAATTTCGTTAAGAAATTTTGTTGATTACATGTCTAATGTGATGAAAGAGCCAAATTGCATAAAATGCTAAAGTTGAGTTCTAATAGGTATATGTATCAACTAGCCATGGAATTCAAATTTTTGAGGTCCTTATATGACAAATAGACCAATTATTGGGGTTAGTAGATAAGGATGATGATTCATCCATGGAAATTTAATTAAAGAAAAGGATGAAATTGGAAAGAAAAAGATAAAAATATGATAAATAATAAAATAAACAAAATATCATCATTTATGTTCATCTTCCCCAAATTAAAACATGGAAACCTTAGGAAAGAGAAAAATGTTCAAGCAAACTTTCTTGGCTTGATTAGGTATGTTTTCTTATCTCGTTTTTAGTCATTTTTATATTTTCAACATCGTAATAGCTTAATTTATCTATTTTGGGGATTAATTTGTAAAGATATCAAAGTATAGAATTTTTTCCATGGATGAATATGCTGAAATTTTGAAGTTTATGGTAGAAAACGAAAGGTTGTTTATAGAAAAACAACTTTTACAAAGAGAATTTTTTATGAAACTATGATTAAGGGATTAAATTGGAAAAAATTGTAAGGCCATGGAAAATTCTGATTTTTGTGAAATTCAGGGGCTGTTATTATCGGTTAGGCTTGGAATAAGGATTAAATGTCACGAATTTTATTTTTCGAGCCTAGGGACAAAATTGTCATTTATGAGAAGTCTAGGGGCAAAATGGTAATTTTCCTAGGAAGTGAATTGAGTTCAATTGAGTATGAAATGTATTAAATTGAGTTAAATTTACTTGTATAGATTCGGTTAGACCTCGTTCGGAGTTAGATCAAGGAAAAAGGAAAATATCGGATTAGTAGTCTTTGTGAACACGAACATTGTTGAGGTAAGTTTGTGTAACTAAAATGTATCTTTATATGTTTAAATTGAATGTTATGATTGTGAAATGTATGATTGTCATGTATAAACATAAATCACATATCCAAAAATTTCTGGCAAGTGTTAAGTCCCGTTTGAATAAAAGAAATTCAATGGATACAATATTTTCCTGTATTAATTATAGTCCTGCATATGTTGCGGACATTATAGCTCGGACTAGCATCCTGTGAAAAGCCTTCTCGTGCATTCCAGTTACATAGTTCTTGCAAGCATCCTGATCGGTAGTGATCCTGCATGTGTTGCACACTACCACAGCTCTTTGTGAGCCTCCTGTTACATGATTTGATCGGTTGTGATCCTGCATGTGTTGCACACTACCGCAACTCTTTGTGAGCCTCCTTTTACACGATTCGATTGGTTGTGATCCAGCATTTATTATGAACACAAACACAGCTCTTTATGAGTGTCTTGTTATAGCTCGCTTGAACTTCATATTAAATGGCTATCCGGAGCTTCCTAATAATAACTCTTTGAAGTTACCTGTTAAGCTAAATGAGCTTCCTATTCTAAACTCTTAGGAGTTTCCTATTTAGCCCGGATAAGCATCTTGTTACATGGCTCATCTGAGTATCCTGATATATGGCTTAAGAGTGTGCTTCTTGATTATGTGCCCTTATGGGTACCCCTGAATATGAGTTGACGGATTATAGTTTTGTACACTTCGAGTGTACTACATGTGTATCCATCAATATTTGAAATAAATTCAACGAGTAAAAATCTTGATATGAGACAATGTAAATTTAAGATGAATTATTACAAGCACATACTTGAATTACATGACATGAATTATATATGATATTTGAATATTTAATGTGGAAAGAATGTGCATATGGAAAAAGGACTATTATTATTGAGCTCATACAAGCTTATTGATATTCTTAGGAAATATATATATGACTAACATGTTTTGTACATGCTACATGGATACTTGATGAGAGAAGTATTTGAATATATAAATGATATCACTTGATATTGAGGTATGATGTACTTGATACTTGAATGTGGAACATACTTGATGACTTTGTTTATCCAATGATATATTGAAATATGTGATGAAAATATATGTGAATAAATCTTGTTTGATGAGAGTAAAAATTCATAATTATGAACTATTATATGGAATACGGTGACTAACATGGTTGATGAGGATATGTGTTTAAGCACTTCGTTAACACGACTTGGTAATGAATTGTAGGTTTACCTTATGTATATAGAATGGTGGTAAGTTAAATTCCAAGTTATACGAACTTACAAGCTTAAAAGCTTACTCTGTTTTAATTTCTCTGGTTTAGAGGAATTCAGAAGCTCATTGGGTTGGAAGCTTGGCAGAGATATTACACACATACAAATGGTAAATTAATTCTGGTTATAATGGTATGTATAGGTTTATTAACCAATGTTGGCATGTAAATGTTAGGTTGTGATTAGCCATTGGAATGTCTAATATTTGATGTAATTTGGTATGTATGAACATGGCATTGTGTTGGTTGATATTTATTAACATGGTAAATTGATGGTAAGATTATAGAAATGTAGATGGATAAGTTAAGGTAGTATGTTTGGCATAAGTTGCAAACAAGTGAACTTGATTAATATGGTAAGTTTGGATACTAAGTTATATGTAGTAAAATGACATGCTTAAAACTTAGTTTTGGTTTGTTTTGAGTGCCTTGATATACCATGTTAATGTCTAAAATGTTAGACAAAGTTGATGGTAAATTTGGGTGAGAAAAGTGCCCTGAAAATGGCCTATTTTTTGTCCATACAGGTAGAGACACGGGTATGTGTCTCAGCCGTGTGTGACACACAGCCATGTGCACGGGTGTGTGGTTTGGCCATGTGTCCCCTGCACGTAATTTTCAAATATTAAATTGTCCACACGGGCGTGTGGCTGGCCGTGTGACCCAAGTCAGAGAGTTACACGGGTAAGGACATGGGCAGGGACACGAGTAATGACACGGCCTGGCACACGGGCATGTCATTTGGATTTGTTGCCACATGGGTAAGTGTCCCCTGCACCTAGAGAAAAATTTTGAAATTTCGTGAAAAATTCTATGAGTTCCTGATTTTGTCCCGACTTGATTTTAATGTTTATTTTGGGCTTTGATGGCTCTTATAAGGGATTATATGATTGATTTATGATGTGAATGAGATATGATGTGAAATTTCTGATAATTGATTTATATATTCCAGTAATACTCCGTAACCTTGTTTTGGTGATGGATTAGGGTTAAGGGTGTTATATTTATTGGTATCAGACCTACGGTTTAGCCGATTCTCGGACTAACGTAGCATATATGAGTCTAGCTGTACATGCCATTATATAACCTAAGATAGTGAGATATCTCTTGGCCATTTCAAAACATGTTTTCGTATAACAATGTCTTCCAACCGAGCTGATTCTGAAAAAGCTAAAGTAATGCTCAAGCCTCAATGCAAAGAGCAAACTCGAATAATAGAAGGCTCGTATTTGTGGGCCAAAAAGAAGAGGTTAAAGAAGCTTTCTTTTAAGTGATAATTGATTTGTTTACTTAAATTGTAAGAATTAATCTAGCTGTATAACAACCTCCACTGGCTCCTGTCCCTAAATTGGTTCCTAAAGTGCCTAAAAGTATGGAACTTGTTTGAATTGGTAAGCCTCCTATGGATAAAATTTGTAATTATGATTGGAAACACAAAAATTTACACACTTTTTCATACCTTTTTTAACTTAAATTCATGTGAATTCGGTTAAATTCTTGTCGAAAATAATTAATTTTTATAAAATAATTAAAGTGATTTAAAATATGAACATGTTGAATTTTAGTTAATTTCATAATTATTTTTGATGAATTTTGGTTATTTTCGATAGATTTGCACAAAGGGCGAAAAATGGCTCGCCGAACATTGCTGAAGCACGGAACCGAGAAGCAATTTGAAGTATCGAGGCGAACTAAATTTCAGCCTAAGATGGTCCAAAATTATATGTATTTATTCATAATATAATTAATTTTAATTTATATCCAATTTAATTTGGGTTAATAAATTATGATTAATTAATTATGAAAAAGTAATCTGATTAAACCGAATCGAGTAAATCAAACTGGCCAAGAAAAGGCCAGCCCAAAACCTTCCAAGTGCTGACCCAATTTAGCTCATTAGCTGGTTATTTAAGCTGCAAATAAGCCCTTGAAAACTTGTTCAAATTGCAATTAAACCCTCCACAATTGGTGGCTTTGTAGATTTGCCCCAAGCTATTTTTAGCAAAGTTGAAGCCATCAACTTGCCACATAGGAGGCCAGCCAAGGGGTGGCTCTTTGGGTGCTATTTTTAGCAAATTTCAGCTGCCACATTCAGCTATAAAAACCCCCATTGGCTGATCATTCAACACATTACTCATTCGCATCTCTTCTCTCACAATTCTTCTCTCCTCTTTCACTTTTTCTCTCATTTTTCCCATTCAAAGTTCCTTTCTCTTTTGCCGATTTCTCCCCTTGAGAAAGGGTTCTTCTTCAGCAATTTTGGGTTACAATTGAGTGTTCATAGTAGTCTTGATCAGAGAGGACAACAAAGATGGAAGAACAGAGGAACCTAGTCAAGCCACGGAGAAACACCAAATTTGATTCTTGTTCCCTATCTTTTTAATTTTTGTTGTTTTCATGATGAACATACCTATGAATATTTATGTAGTTGGAATGGTTAATTTAATTAGCCTAGCTTGAATTTAATTCATGTTGGGTTGATTGCATTTCGTTCTTTTAAATTATTCAAGTTGTGTTTGTGCTGTTATAGGCCTCGGTAAAATGCTTGATTGAGTAAAATCATGTCTAAGTTATTCTTGCATTATAATTGTGAGCGAACTAATGAATTAATTATTTAAATGGATTGAAATTGTAATTAATGGACACAGTACTTAATCAGTGCATGTTTATTCTTCTAGGGTAGCTGAAGGTTAAAGTAGCATTGTATCTGGCGATACACTTGCCTTGTATAACTTGCAAGATTATTGTGGTTAAACTATTTCAAGGTAAGGATACCTTGTTACCTCGCATAGTCTTTTATGTTCTCATCAGATTTAATTAATCATTTGAATTGACATAGGAATATGCAAGGGATTAGTTCAATTTAATGAGTATGTATGTGCAATAGCATGCTTGCTTATTAGGATTTGTTTATCGATTGAATTGACATAGGGATATGTTAAGAGATGAATGGATTTGTGTAGGTGAGTATGTTCATAAGTTAGCAAATTAACGAGTTGCCGTAAATTTATTCGTAACAATATAAACATGAGTTTAATAATTCTAAGATAAGAAATGTAATTAATCTAACACAATTATATCATCTTGATTAAAATTGTATTTTGAAATCGTGCATTTAAGATTTATTTATTTAGTTTACTTAGTTTAAAATCTTAGTTTTTAATCACCCTCTTCAAACAAAATATTTTTTCTTCACCAAAGTGTTTTAAATAGCATTCATAAATAATTCTTTTCACAATCCCTGTGGGTACGATAACTTGAAATTTACTTGTCACTTTATTACTTGTTGCGATTGTGTACACTTGGACATTTCCGTCGTTCCAAGTTTTTGGCACTGTTTCTGGGGACTGTGTTTTAAAGTCATTATTTTTGAATTTGTTAGTTTTGCGTTTTGGTTTAACTTTCTGTTTAAATTCTAACTTAATTAATTTTTCTGTGATTATTTCAGGTGTTTATGAGTATTGACCGAATTATTGACCAACTCTCTGAGACCCTGAAAAAGAAAAAACTTTTAGAGAGCGAAGAAGACAAGCAAATTAGAGAAGGACCGAAGAGATGAACTTCAAAAATCCAAATCAAGGAAATAAAGCAAACCCTGCTCAAAATCCTATCTTTATTGCTGACGATAGGGATAGAGATTTAAGACAATATGTCGTGCCAATGTTTAGTGATCTTAATCTGGGTATTAGGAGACCCAAAATTGAGGCACAACAGCTCCAGCTGAAGCCAGTCATGTTCTAGATTCTTCAGACAGTGGGCTAATTCAATGGAATGCCTACCGAAGGTCCTCACCTACACTTAAGACTATTTGTGGAGGTGAGCTATTCTTTCAAGTTAGCCGAAGTACCCATTGAAGCTGTTCCCATATTCACCAAGGGACAAAGCTCGAGCCTGATTGAACTCATTGCCACCAAATTCAATTTCCACATGGCAAGAGTTAGCAGAAAGATTCTTTATGAAGTATTTCTCGCCTAGCAAGAATGCTAAGTTGAGGAACGAGATCTGTAACGCCCTAAATCTTAAATGATTAAATTTGTATGTTATGTTGCATGTTGGCTTGCTTGCGCTAATGGTTAGGTGTCTTAATAAGTATGGGAAGTCCTGGGTTCAAGCCTTGGTTTTAGCAAAAATTTTGTTCCAATTGAATAAAACTCTCGCTACTAGATAGTGGGTTCTTAAATAATGTGGGGAAATTAAGTCATGAAAAGCCTGCTGGTCTAGAAGGTAGTGGTGTGTTATTGCTACTAGTAGGTCTTGAGTTCGAGTCTTTTTGCGCACAAGGGGTGTTTATTTTGTTGCTGTACCTTGTAGGAAGTCGAGTAGCAGTAGAACTCTGAAGCTGTTGGACGGTTGGAGCGTTTGAAGGGGAGGGGAGTGTGTGGCCGAATTTTAGGAGGGGTTTGAAAGGGATTTGAATTGGTCGATTGAGGGGTTAGAGGAGATATTTGGGAAGAGATTTGAGGAGTGGATCAAGGAGCAGGGGAATGGAAGTTGTTTGCTGAAAGTGGAATTCCCTTTAGGCCAATTCGGTCTTAGGCACTTAGTGCTAAAATTTCCTAGTTTTGCTCTCTTTTGCGGTAGCTTCTCCCCTTTTGTCTTTTTTGCTCATTAGTTTTGTTACTTGTTTGACAGCCGAATCCTACTGGTGACCATTCGGGTATTCTGGTGTTACGTTTTGGGGCTCTTTTTTGGACCAAACACTATGTTCCTCCCTCTACAATCCATTGACGAATACTATTGTTTCTTTTTCCTCTCCTCAAATCAGTTTACTTTAGCTGAACCTCTTCTCTTCCTTTTTTCTTCCCCTCATTCGAATCTTCTGCATTAACTGATTCCCACTCCTTTCCATACTGTAACATTGACCAATTGTTCTTGCTCTTTTCCTTCTCTTTATCTTTATATTGTAGCCGAATACCCTGTTCTCTCCTTCTATGATTTCGGTTCTAGACTATTGATGTTCGATTAATCAGGTGTGAGGGTATGTGGTTATTCTTTCTCTCTCTTTCTTTCTTCTATCGAACTTATAGTTCATCTAATATCTCCCCGTGCTGCCATTGTCTGAAAGTTACAAGTGTTCCATTTTGTCTCTATCAATTGAGTACTTCCGGCTTTTGTGGGTGTAGGCCATATATTCTTCCTTCTAGTACGGGCAATACATTTCAGTAAGTGATTGTTCAGTTAGTTCAAACTGTTCTGTAGTTGGATGGTTGATAAGGTTTAATCATGTGTTGGAAACCCCTAAGGCCTTGTGATTAGGTCTTTTGCAACGGTTCCAGAGTGATCGATCAAAGCCAGTGATAAGTAAATTCTTGAGAAAGTGTTGGTTAGGGTTCTTTGTAATTCATTGGATAAGTGTTTGACAGGAGATCAGATTGTGGTAGGTTTGGAATACTCCTGGGCCAGTAGCGCATTTTTGCAATCAAGTGTACAATCACACTGCAACAATTGTAAATCGCGGTAAATATGACTTTTGACACTACACGAGTGTGCACTGCTCGTGTGGTGATCTGAACACATAAGACGTGGGTGTTTGATAGTAGAGGCCACCATGAGCAATTTCATGGGCTTAGGTCGTTCTGGGCCACGTTGGGCCGAAATGGGTCGTGTGGGCCCCACGAGTTCATGGTTCCCAGATAGTGTCGTGGGCCCTACACGGGTAAACCAGATGGACGTGTGGAGATTATTGGGCCAGGCTGTGTAGTTTACATGGCCAACATCATTTTTGGGCTTTATGGGCCATATGGATATGTTGGCCTACATGGGCCATGTTATGGACTTTGGGCCCATTTTCACTATTTGATTGTTAAGATTGCATGGGTCGCCCAAGATGATTGTGGACCTACTATTGGGTCGGTAAATACACTTAGACCCCATACTATTGAAATGACCATTATACCCCTATGAGGTAAAATGACTGATACACCCCTAGGTTATGTATGACTGTATCTAAGCATGACTCTACTGCAAATACTATTTAGTGACGCAACCGGTGCTATATTTTGAACTGTAGGGATGGGTGGGTCGATTTCATCCCCACATAGAGTGTAGGTCTGGACGGAGTGGAGTGTAGAGGATGGATGGGTAGGACTTCTGATTGCATTTCTGTTACTGTTACTGTATTGGGCTATGGCCTTAACTAATACTAAACTGTCACTAAAATGGGTTTAGGCCCAAATTGTATTTGCCTACGGTCTGACTGATTATTGTAAAGGGATTACACACTGAGTTTTTCATAAACTCACCCTTCTGCTTTCCTGTGCAGGTAATCCCTAGGCGGGTTGGTGCTGTGAGGGACTCGATGGAGGCCACACAACTACTTTTACTAATGTTTTAAACTTTTAATCTTTAAGCTATTTAAGTTGGGTATTTGCTATGTAATTGTAACACCCCTTACCCATGTTCGACGCCGGAACAGGGTATGAGGCATTATCAGACTTAAACGTACACATTCATGCAAAAACCAGGCCATAAAATCTCTTTTAATTCAAAACGTTTCAAACACATGCATGTCATCCCTTATTTGGTTCTACAAAGCCCAAAACATTCATCGAAATCAATTCGGGACTAAACGATAACTTTAAGAAGTTTCAGGAAAACTCTAAAAATTTTCCCATGAAACAGGGTCACACGCCCGTGTGGACATAGGGACACGTCCGTGTGCCTTTGGCACGCTCGTGCGCTCAGGTCGTGTAACTCTCTATTTGTGACGCCAGCATGCACATCGAACCACACGGCTGAGCCACACGTTCGTGTCTCCAGCCATGTCCCTCACACAGTTGAGACACACGGCCGTGTCTCAGCCCGTGTGGCCAACACTTAGGCTATTTTCTAAGCCTTCATGTTACCCATAATGTTTTACAACCTTATGCACATCGAAATAGAAAATCATTGCATCATTTTAGTGATTAAAAACTCTTTATTAAGACATATCCTTAACATTAACATGTCCTTTTACAAGTAATACATCTACTCATGCAATACCAAGTCTAGACTCCGTATTTCATATTCATAAGACTTGTCGTTTTGATGACCACTTTTATCATTATATTATGGTTACCAACTTATTCATCAAGCACTCATGTTCAATCAAATAGATCCCTATACATGCCACTCACTTGAAATTTCTAATGTATGCTTCATTATTCCAAAGATAGCGGCTTGATAGTGTGATGCTACCTCCGATGATCTCCAACCCCGAGCTAACCTGAAAACACAAAAGGAAAGTAAGGGAAGAGAGTAAGATTTATAGCTTAGTAAGACCATATGAAAATAATAAGCAATTTATCAACTTTCTTCTCTTGGTAATACAACCCTATTTGCATTTTCACTCATGTTCCAGTCAAGCTATTTTGTCAAGTGACAGTCACTAAATTATTTATATCTAGAGCTACAGAACTCCAAATTACGATCCGCTAATTTTTCCTAAAATTAGACTCATATACCTTTTTACCATAAAAATTTCAGAATGTTTGGTTTAGCCAATTAGTATAGCTTATTCTGTAAATTCACCCCTAATTCGCTGCCCGACAGCTTTGCCAGTCTTTACTAAAAGTTAATTATCTCCTCATATGGAATTCAAATAATGTTCCCATTTATTTCTCTTAAAAGTAGACTCATTAAGGAATCTAGGAATATAAATTACGTAACGCCCTGAATTTGGGCCTAGAAGTATTGGGCCTTGAGTATGGGTCTGTAAGGAGGTTGTATATAAGTATTTAATTGTGCTAGGAAATGACACAACTGTGTTTCTGCTTCAGTGATTAAGTGCCCTGTGAAGTGTCTGAGAAATCTTGGGTTCAAACCTTGGCTTTAGAAAAAATTTTGGTTTTAAGTGAATAAAACCTTGGATGCTTGGATGATGGCCTTTTAAATTATTGTGTTAAGTAAACGACACAAAGAAGCATGTGGTCTAGTGGTTGTGGCGTTATTAAGGTTGCAAGGGAGCCTGGGTTCAAGTCTTGGCTCTTGCAATTTATTTTGGTTTTTTTCTTTTGAAGGAACCTAGACTTTGGCCTATAGACCTTATAATTAATTAAGGATATTTTGTGACAGAGAAAGAGCCTGTGGTGGAGTGGCAATGTGGCATGTTGTGTAACTGTGAGGTTTGAGGTTCAAGTCCTGGGATGCGCAATGGAGTATTTATTTTGCTGTTTGAGCTGTGTAGGAGGTGGAGTTGGTGAGGGTAAAAGTGATTAAGACTCAATGCAGGATGTGCCAAAGTTGGTGATCGTGGACTTCGACGCGTTCTCATAAACAAGTGTGTAATCACGCCCTTCTTTGTTGGAAATCGGCAAAAGCCGAAAAGTCGAAACATCGGCATTTGAGGCCACATGAGCGTTCGACCGCTTGTAGGGTAAATCGAGCCCACAAACCATGGGCGATAGAATGTAGAGGCCACTACGAGCGTTCTCGTGTACTGGGCCTCGATTGGCCTAATGGGCCCCGTGGGCCCGTTTGTGTAAATCTAGCTGATAGGTGGGAAGTAGTTAGGCTTGTCATGTCATGTGCATGGCACAGGCCGTTAAGGGCTTTCGTTGGGCCGGGAGGTCCCAACGGGCTCGTGGGCCCCACACAAATTAAATCCACAGTAAGTGATAAATTTTGGACTGGGCTATGTAGGTCACAACGTCGTAGCTAAATTTGGGCTAAGTGGGCCACACGAGCGTGTGGGCCCACTAGGCTGAATAATGGGTCTTAGTCCCATTTACACCTTTAGGTCTATTTAGGTTACTTAAGTCGCTCAAGGCGATTGTGGACCTTCCGAGAGGTTGATTATCTGTACCGAGACCCTATAGGGTAAAATGACCAAAATACCCCTAAGGGGTAAAAACTATTCTACCCCTAATGGGTGGAAATGACTGTTATACCTTAGAGGTAAGTTAATTGATGAGTGTATGATATATGCATGTCTGTATCTGAGTATGAAACCTTGCATACACGAAATATTATGACATGACATACTACATTGGGGTTGGGATTCTGATTTGAAAGAGGTACTGTTCTGGTAGCTTTGCCACGAATTCTGATATTAGTGGCTACGCCACGTTTATCGCTATTAGCAGCTTTGCTGCGATACTATTAGGAGCTACGCTATGATATTGGTGAGTTGGCTGGGTGGGTCGATTTAATCCCCACATGGGGAGTTGGTTGGTACAGAAGGTCAGCATGATGGATTGGGTTGGGTTGCATACCTGCATTGTGATTACACTGTTTTGGGCATAGGCCCACACTGTTACTGCATAGGGCTTAGGCACAGACTGTACTATTATTGAATAGGGCTCAGGCCCAGACCGTTATTGTATGCACTGGTACTATTGACCGATAGGGGATTACATACTGAGTTTTCTTAAACTCACCATTCTTTTAACTATGCAGGTAATCCCTAGCTTTAGACGATTTGGAGCCGCGAGGGACTCAGTGGTGGCTATACATCCACAAATTGGTTGTTAAAAACTCAATTTTATTTAAGCTTTCAAATTTGGGTTTTAGTTATGTAATAAGGCCATTTGGGGGGTTTTTAACTTTTATTGGGCTTTTGATTTCTTATATTAAACTACTAGTCTAGGAAAAACTCGAGTTTTCAAACTATTCACGATTTTCTAAAGAACACGAGCTTTAAACAACAAAGTTCTCAAAAGAGCTTCTGCGATTTAAGTTGAATTAATATCCCAAAGGAAAATATTTTGAGCAAACGTTTGTGACGAGATGATTTGCTAACCCCGTATAAAAGGTTTTACTTTTAGAAATAAACTTTTACCGACAACTCGATTTTTGAACGACGATTTGATGTAACACACCAAATTCAATCGTAGCATCTAGGCCGGGTTTAGGGTATTACATTTAGTGGTATCAGAGCTAGGTTACAAAACTCGAATGTGGAATGGGTTTTTATGGATTTGAATGTTAAATGTTGTGGTTGGAAATGTGGAACACTGAGTAAGTTTTTTGACACTGATTATTGTTATGAACTGAAATGTATTACTGAAGACTACCATAGGTAGTAGAATTACACTAAAACTTTTTAGTTAGAGTAGACTGAGATTATAGAAGACTGACAACTGTAGAAGATTCTGTTCTACGAAAACAAAATCTAATTGCTAATGTTCATAACACATTGTTAATAATTATTGAAATTATAAACTGATTCATAAGACTTTAAAACAAAAAATTCGCTATTGATATGAACACAAGAGGTACAAGCGGAAGGGGTACAAGAGGCCGCAGTAGAGGCCAAGGAAGTGCTAGAGTTGGGTCTTCAGCATCGGGCTACATGCCAGCTAAGGAGGCACCAGCCTCACTAATAACTGAGTTAGGGTCTCATGATCGAGCAACTGGGGATGATGCTTTATCTCAAGCAATGCCACGAGTTCTTAAAAGGGTTGCTGGGGCAAGTATTGGATCTGTAGGCTGGGGGTCAATTTCGGAGCGACTTCGATCTAATGAGTGGAAATCTTCAGGGGTGTTTCTGGTGTAGCCCCTAATGTGGCAGAATATTGGTTAGAGGCTACCGAGCGAGTAATGGATGACTTTGACTGTACTTCAGAGCAAAAATTAGAAGGGGCAGTGTCTTTACTGCGTGATGAGGCCTACCAGTAGGGGTTCACTGTAAGAAAAGGTACGCAAGCTGACCATTTGACATGGTATTTCTTCAAAGTAGCCTTTTCAGGGAAGTATGTGGACGCAAGTTATGTAGACGCCCGAAGGAAGGAATTTTTGAATTTGACTCAGGGGAATAAAACCGTGGTGGAGTACGATGCAGAGTTTTTGTGGTTGAGTCGATATGCACGCGGGATAGTCGCAACTGAATATGAACATTGTGTACAATTTGAGGATGGCCTCTGGGACGAGTTACGTGTTCTGATAGCCCCACAGAAGGAGCGGGACTTTGCCGCCCTTATGTAAAAAGAAAAAATTACTGAGGATGTGAAGCGTTCTGAGCGCCAGAACCATGTAAGGACAGAAGAAAAAGGGATTTTCGACCCTTGGGTTCTTCTAGAAGGCCTGTAAAGAGGGCCAGGTTTGATGGGCCAGTTCGAGTAGTTACTAGTATTGTTGCAAGACCGTAGCCTTGTGCCGATTATGGGAGAGCTCACCAGGGTAAGTGTTGGAAATGAACTGGGGCATGCTTTAGATGTGGGTCTATGGATCATCAGGTTAAGAACTATACTCAGGGGTTGTCTCAATTGCAATCTACAGGACAGGGTCGTGTTCAGCTTGTGAAAGGTGGTCAGCAACCACCGAGAGGCTGAGGTTAGGCTAAAGGTGGAAACGGGTTTAGTCGAGGTTGTGAAGCACTAGGCAGAGGTTCTGGAAACACTAAGGTGAGACAGCCAGCCTTGGTCTATGCTGCTCGTCGCCGAGAGGATGGGGATGCCCCTGATGTTATAACTGGTACGTTCTTGATTTATAATTTACCATACACTACTTTAATTGATATTGGGTCTACACACTCGTATGTTGCATGCACTATGTCTGAGACGTTGGGTATTCAGTCTGAAAATACAGTTAGTAAAATGATTATGTTAAGTTCACTAGGACAATTGGTTGGGGTGAGTAAGTTATTCAGAGATATGCCCTTAGAAGTCCAAGGGGTGGTCTTTTCGGCAGATTTGATGGAACTGCCGTTTGGCGAATTTGATATTATGTTGGGCATGGATTGGCTAGTGAAACACCGTACAAAATTGGATTGTACTGCTAAGCGTATGGTGTTGAAGTCTACAGAGGATGAAGAGGTGACAGTGATAGGGGAGCGAAGAGATTATTTTTCTAAGGTGATTTTTGCATTAAGGGCCGAGAAGCTGGTTCGCAAAGGTTGCGAGGCGTTCCTAGCATATGTTAGTATTTTCGATTCTAAATATCCTTCTGTGGGAGATGTCAAAACTGGCAAAGAGTTTTGGGATGTATTTCTTGAAGAGCTTCTGGGGTTGCCTCCAGATCGTGAGGTTAAATTAGGTATTGAGCTCCTACCTGGAACAGCTCTGGTGTCTATTGCCTTTTATAAGATGGCACTGAAAGAGTTGGTGGAGCTATATGCTCAAATCCAAGAGCTATTGGATCGAGGATTCATTCGACCGAGTGTGTCTCCGTGGAGAGCACCGGTGTTGTTTGTAAAGAAGAAGGATGGATCCATGCGCATGTTCACTGATTATCGTCAATTGAACAAGCTGACTATTAAGAATAAGTACCCTTTACCGAGGATAAATGATCTGTTTGACCAGCTGCGAGGAGCTACAGCTTTCTTTAAGATAGATTTTCGGTCTGGGTATTTTCAGCTAAAGGTTAAGAAGGCTAACGTGTATAAGACTTCATTTAGAACTTGTTATGTTCATTACAAGTTCCTAGTGATGCCGTTTGGGTTGATGAATGCACCAGCGGCTTTCATGGATCTAATGAACCAAGTATTCCAGTCTTATTTGGATCGGTTCGTAGTTACGTTAATAAACGACATCTTGGTGTATTCAAGAATCGAGGAAGAGCATGATGCACATCTTTGTATTGTTTTGCAAGTTCTAAAGGAAAAGCAGCTTTATGCAAAGTTCAGCAAGTGTGAATTCTGGCTGTGGGAAGTGACATTTCTGGGACATGTAGTGTCGGCAGAGGGAATTAGGGTGGATCCTTAGAAAATTGAAGCTGTAGTGGATTGGAAACCACCAAAGATGGTATCTGAGATTCGAAGCTTTTTGGGTCTGGCTGGGTATTACAGACGTTTTGTTGAAGGATTTTCATTAATTGCTGCACCTCTAGCTAAGTTACTGCGTAGAGGGGTACCGTTTAATTGGACTGGTAAGCAGCAAGAGAGTTTTGAGAAACTAAAGGATGTTTTGACTAAGGCCCCTGTTTTGATACAGCTAGAGTCTGGGATGGAATTTACTGTTTACAGTGATGCATCGCACATTAGGTTGGGTTGTGTGTTAATGCAAAAGGGTAAGGTGGTTGCTTATGCGTCTTATCAGCTCAAGCCTCATGTGTAAATTACCCCACTCGTGACTTGGAATTAGCTACGGTGGTATTCGTACTGAAGATTTGGAGACATTACTTATACGGTGAAAAGACGATTATTTACACATATCATAAAAGCCTCAAATATCTTCTTACTAATAAGGAGTTGAATCTTAGGCAACAAAGGTAGATAGAGTTGCTTAAGGACAACGATTGTTCAATTGAGTATCACACTGGTAAAGCTAATGTGGTAGCTGACGCACTGAGTCGTAGGGTTGTATCTGATTTGAGAGCAATGTTTGCTCGTCTCAGCCTGTTCAATGATGGTAGCTTGTTAGCTAAACTGCAAGTGAGACTGACTTGGATTGATCAAATTAAGGAGAAATAGTTGCTAGATGAGTCGCTAGCTTCTTATTTTCGACAAGTTGAGAATGGTGAGACCACAGATTTTGGGCTAAATGAGAAATGAGTATTATGCTTCCGTGGAAGAGTATGTATATCGAGGGATTTTGATCTGATGCAGTCTATACTACAAGAGGTGTATAGTAGTCCATATACTATGCATCCTAGCGGTAACAAGTTATATCGAGATCTTCATGAGCTGTACTAGTGGCCAGGATTGAAACGCGAAGTTACTGAGTATGTTAAGGCTGAGAATCAATTACCTTCTGGGTTACTACAACCAGTTAAAATTCCACTTTGGAAGTGGGAGAGGGTAACCATCGATTTTGTAAGTGGGCTACCCTTGACACCGACTAAGAAGGATTTGATATGGGTGATTGTGGACTGATTGACTAAATCTGCCCATTTTATACTGGTCCACACGGATTATTTGCTGCAGAAATTGGCCAAGTTGTATGTGGCTGAAATTGTGAGACTGCATAGTGCATCGATTTCTATCATATCTCACAGAGATCCTAGATTCACATCTCAGTTCTGGAAAAAGTTACACGAGGCTTTGGGTACAAGGCTGGATTTCAGTACTGCGTACCACCCTCAGACGGATGGGCAGTCAAAGAGGGTGATTCAGATACTGGAAAACATGTTAAGAGGTTGTGTAATTGATTTCAAAGGCAGCTAGGAGGATTATTTCCGTTGGCAGAGTTTGCTTATAACAACAGCTACTAGTCCAGTATTCGAATGACACCGTTCGCTGTGTTGTATGGTCGTAGGTGTCGTACTCCTATCAGTTGGACTGAGCTGGGTGAACAGCAAGTTCTGGGGCCAGAATTAATTTCTGATACAGAAGATAAGGTGAAATTGATTCGAGATCGGTTAAAGAAAGCATCTGATAGGCAGAAATCTTATGCAGACTTGAAGCGTAAAGAGATTGAGTACTCTGTGGGGGATTATGTCGTTCTTAAGGTCTCACAATGGAAGAAAATTCTGAGGTTTGGATGGAAAGGCAAGCTCAGCCCTAGGTTTGTGAGACCTTACGGATTACTTAGGCGGGTAGGACCGGTCGCTTATCAACTTGAGTTGCCTCTAGAGTTGGATAGGATTCATGACATGTTTCATGTTTCAATACTGAGGTGGTACCATTTTGATCCCTCGCACATTGTATCAGTTGAGGAAATCGAGGTTGGGCCTGATTTGACAATCGAGGAAGAATTGTTGTAGATATTGGATCGTGATGTTAAGGTATTAAGAAAGAAATCTATTCCACTGGTCAAAGTGCTTTGGCGTAATCATGGTTCAGAGGAAGCCACGTGGGAGCCTGAGAAGGCGATGCGGTAGCAATACCCTCATTTATTCTGAACAGGTAAATTTCAAGGCCGAAATTTCTTAAAGGTGGTAGAGTTGTAACACCCTATTTTTGGGCCTAGAAGTATTGGGCCTTGAGTATGGGTCCGTAAGGAGGTTGTATATAAGTATTTAATTGTGCTAGGAAATGACACAACTGTGTATCTGCTTCAGTGGTTAAGTGCTTTGTGAAGTGTCTGAGAAATCTTGGGTTCAAACCTGGGCTTTAGCAAAAATTTTGGTTTTAAGTGAATAAAACCCTGGATGCTTGGATGATGGCCTTTTAAACTATTATGTTAAGTAAATGACACACGAAAGCATGTGGCATAGTAGTTGTGGTGTCATTAAGGTTGCAAGGGAGTGCAATTTATTTTGGTTTTTTCTTTTAAAGGAACCTAGACTTTGGCCTATAGACCTTATAATTAATTAAGGATATTTTGTGACACAGAAAGAGCCTGCGGTGGAGTGGCAAGGTGGCGTGTTGTGTAACTGTGAGATCTGAGGTTCAAGTCCTAGGATGCGCAATGGAGTATTTATTTTGCTGTTTGAGCTGTGTAGGAGGTGGAGTTGGACTGGAACTCTGTGGTTAAAGTGGTCATAAAAAAATAAGGAATTTGAGGCCCTCTTTGTTGGAAATCGGCAAAAGCCGAAACTTCGACATTTGAGGCCTCACGAGCGTGTGACCATTCGTGGGGTAAACCGAGCCCACAAACTATAGGCGATAGACTGTAGAGGCCGCCACAAGCGTACTCGTGCACTGGCCCTCAAAGGGCCAAATAGGCCCAATAGGCCCCGTGGGCCCGCTTGTGTAAATCTAACTGATAGGAGCGAAGTAGTTGGGCTTGCTATGTCATGTGCATGGCATAGGCCGTTAAGGGCTTCGTTGGACCGAAATGGGCCGGGAAGGCCCAACAGGCTCATGGGCCCCACACAGATTAAAGCTACGGTAAGTGATAAATTTTGGACTGGGCTATGTAGGTCACATAGCAGTAGCTAAATTTGGGCTAAGTGGGCCACACGAGCGTGTGGGCCCACTGGGCCGAATAATGGGTCTTAAGCCCATTTACACCTGTAGGTCTATTTAGGTTACTTAAGTCACTCGAGGTGACAATGGACCTTTTAAGAGGTCGATTATCTGTACCGAGACCCCAGAGGGTAAAATGACCAAAATACCCCTGAGTGGTGAAAATTACTATTCTACCCCTAATGGGTGGAAATGACTGTTATACCTTAGAGGTAGGTTAATTGATGAGTGTATGATATATGCATGACCGTATCTAAGTATGAAACCTTGCATACACGAAATATTTTGACATGACGTACTGTTTTGGTATTTGGAATTCTGATTTGGAGGAAGTACTGTTCTGGTGGCTTTGCCACGAATTCTGATATTAGTGGCTACGCCACGTTTTTCACTGTTAATAGCTTTAATGCGTTATTATAAGCAACTTTGCAGCGTTACTATTAGCAGCTACGTTGCGATATTGGTGAGTTGTGACAGCCCAAAATTGACCCTAGTCGGAATGTGGTCTCGGGACCATAAAACCGAGGCATAAAAATAATTAAAAATTTATTTTGATGCCTATAATATGTGTGTGCTCATGTATGACATTTTATGATGATTGATTTAGTGTTATAAAGGTGAATTCCACTAGAAAGGACTTAGTAGTGAACTTTGAAAGTACGATAGGGAAATGTGTGATGACTAATTAAAGCATGCATGCAAAATAATGGACTTGCATGTCAAATTCCCCTTTTTTACAAGTGATGGCCGGCCATGACAAAGAGATATGGGCTAAACATGTCATGAAACATGTTTTGTTGGGCATTAGGGAGAAATAATAAACAAATAAGCATGGGTAAGAAAAGAATGAAAAAAAAAATGTGTGTGAGAGAGTAGCATTCCCCCCCTTGCCGTGAGTTGAGAAAGAAGGAAGAAAAAAAAAATTGTTGTGTTCATCCATTTTCACTTCTTGGGCAAAAATACTAAGAGAAAAGGGGGAGGATTTTTGCTTCATGCTTGGTTTGGAAGAGATCTAGAAGGAGATTTGGCTAAGTTTGCATCAAGATTAAGGTATGTATGAGGTTGTGTTAGGAGTTTCATGCATGTTTTGGTTGCTAACTTGATGTGCATGTTAGCCATGGCTCAAATCTTTGTTATGCCATGGAAATGGTATTTGGCCAAAGTTGTTATGGTGATAAAGCCATTGCATGCTAAGTGTGAAGCTTGATGATGATGCATGCAATGATGGATTGTCTACTCTTGAGTAAGATTTTGAGTTTTCTTTTGTTTAATCATGATTGAAGTTGAAAAGGGCATGATTGTCATATTCGCCATGATGCATTCATGAGCATGGTTCATGCTTCTTGCATGTTAGTTAAAATTTGTGTTTTGGATGGCTATGGACACCTTGAAATTCGGCCATGCTCATATATGTATATATATGTTTGCACATGATGTTTTGGTTATGAATTAAGAGATGAATATGTTTGTTTAAAGAAGAAGATGTTGAAGAATGATTGTGAAATTGCAAGCACATTCGGCCTAGCACACATATGAGTGCTTGATGCTATATTATAAGTTTTGAGCTACAATATGCAAAGCATTAACTAGTAAAATGCATGCTGTTTTTGTGAGGTGTTAAGTGCATAATTGGCCTCAACATGTACATGAATATTCGGCCTTGGGTAGCCTATTGAAGGCCTTAGCTTTTCCTTGATGCTCGAATAAATTGTATTGAATTGCTTGATGTAGTATAAAATGTGCATGACCATTGTGTATTCAAGCTAAAGAGTGGCCATATGACCATTTAAACTCCTTGTCATATTCGCCATAAGCTAGCACAATGAGGTTTTAATAAATTGAATTTGTTTGAATTAGCTCAAGAGCTAAGAGGGCCACAATTGGACAAGGGAAGGAAAAAGTGATCGAATAGCCGTAAAAGCCGTTCGACAACATCCGAGGTAAGTCCTCAAGAAGTGACCTTACTTGAATTATGTGGAATGAAATATGGATGTATTGATTATTGATTTATGTGTGTATGAGTATTGAATAATACCGGGCTAAGTCCCAAGGCGATTATGCTAGTGATTACAATTGTGTTTGAGCCTTAGTAACGAAAATGAAATATGTATGTCCAATGATTATTGATGTATGTGCATGAGAAATTGAATGATATCCGGCTAAGCCCCAAGACAATTATGCTGGAAATTATATCCGGTTAAGACCAAGGCAATTGTGCTAGTGGCTACATCCGGCTAAGACCAAGGCATTAAATGCGAGACATTCTATCCGGGCTAAGACCAAGGCATTTGTGCACGTGGTTATATCCGGTTATATTCAAGAATCTTGGGCTGGAGGTGAGTGTTGGTTGCTGTAATAAATTCAATTAGTACGCTCAAAGAGCCCAAAGAATAAGGTACGTTTATATGTGCATCGGAAAGTCGACATGTTTGAGCAACATTCGCTCAATCGACTAATGAATTTCAGCTATTGAATTGATCGATACTTTGTGAAAGTATATAATGATGAAGTGTGAAGTAAGAATGACTATGTGAATGAGTATTAATGGAATGATGTATTTGGTTATGTGAATGTATTGCTTTAATTAAAGCTGATTATATTCCTTGAGACTTACTAAGCATAAAATGCTTACCCGTTGCTTTGGCTCTCTGTTTTATAGATTTCGCTCGATAGCAATCGGATTCGGGATCAATAAAGTCGAAGTCATCCACACTATCAACGCCTCTATTTTGGTATAAATTTTTGGTTGAACTTTGAAATGGCATGTATAGGACTACCCCTTGTTGGTTTAAATAAGTTGTGATGTATATGTGTACGGCCATGCGAAAATGGCTCGTAAAAGTGAAGTATCAACTTAGACTATTTGCGGTTTGTATATATATATATATGGTGTCATGATGTGACTATGGATTGGAAATGGGAATGATGGTCACATGATCAGCCATTGGCATGGTTAAAATGATCATATGTGAACCTATGTATGGCAAGACTAGTTGGTTCATGGAGACTACAAAATAGGTAAGACCTACCTTAAAAACAGATGCTGCCAGCTGCAGTGACGTGAATGTGAAAAATCACCAAAATTTGTAGGAATGATATTAAATAGTGAATAAGCTATGTAAATGAACCTTGATGAGTCTATTTTCATATGGAAGAAACGAAATGGTCGTAGGAGTTACATGTTAAGAGATATTAAAGCTATTGTGAGACAGGGCCAGAACGGTTTCTGGGTCCCCTGTTGCAACTTTAAAAATTTACTATAAATTATCCAGAAATAATTAGGAGTCATGCCTTATATGTACAGATTCCATTTTGAGTCTAGTTTCATTAGAAACAAACGACACCAGTATTAAAGCCCTGTACAGTGAGATATTCAAGTTTTAACGCGCGAAGGTCAGAGCAGTCGATCCCTGTAACATGGGTGACTTTAACTAATAAACTATACCAATTGGCCCGACCAAAAATTCTAGAAATAAATCCATGGATGGATATATGAGTCTAAATTCAGGGAAAATTTACGAAACCAGTTTCCGAGTTTTGAAACCCGAGATATGATTTTTAAGGCGACGGTGACGCAGTTTTCCAGCCCGACTGGAAATGTCAAATTGGTGGGCAAAATATGTGGACTTGACTTATTAACCCCTCGTGTCCGACACCGGCAATGGTCTCGGGTTCGGGGTGTTACATGAGTTGGCTGGGTGGGTCGATTTAATCCCCACATGGTGAGTTGGTTGGTACGGGTGGTGTGCAGGATGGATTGGGTTGGGTTGCATACTTGCATTGTGATTATACTGTTTTGGGCATAGGCCCACACTGTTACTGCATATGGCTTAGGCCCAGACTGTACTATTATTGAATAGGGCTCAAACCTAGACCGTTACTGTATGCACTGTTACTGTTAACCGATAGGGGATTACACACTGAGTTTTCATAAACTCACCTTTCTTTTAACTGCACAGGTAATCTCCAGCCTTAGACGATTTGGCGCCACGAGGAACTCAGTGGTGGCAACACGTCCGCAGATTGATTGTTAATAACTCAATTTATTTAAGCTTTCATATTTGGGTTTTAGTTATGTAATAAGGCCATTTGGGGGTTTTTAACATTTAATGGGCTTTTTATTTCTTATATTAAACTGCTAGTTTAGGAAAAACTCGAGTTTTCAAACTATTCATGGTTTTCTAAAGAACACGAGCTTTAAACCATAAAGTTTTCAAAAGAGCTTCTTGATTTAAGTTGAATTAATATCCCAAAGGCAAATATTTTGAGCAAACGTTTGTGACGAGATAATTTGCTAACCCCGTATAAAAGGTTTTACTTTTAGACATAAATTTTTACCGACAAATCGATTTTTGAACGACGCTTTGATGCAACACACCAGATTCGACCATAGCGTCTAGGCCAGGTTCAGGGTGTTACAAATTATAACCCATAATTATTTTTGTACAATTTTTGATGATTTTCCCAAATCAGAACAAGGGATTTCGAAATCGTTTTGACTATGTCTCACACAGTTTCAAATATCTCATAATATGAAATTCTTTTGCTAACATCGTTTCTTCTATGTACTACTAGACTCAATAAGCTTCAATTCCTTAGTTTATTCAATCTCTAATTCACTTTCTGCTATTTTTGGTGTATTTTCAAATTCAGACTACTGCTGCTGACCGAAGCTATTTTATTATTATATTTCACTCTTTTATGATCATTTTTAAATGGGCATTTATGCCAATCCATTTCTCCTTTCATGTTCATTAGGCCACCAAGTAGAGGAATATACATTTCATGTCTCAATTTAATGTGGCCTTAAAGTCTCAAACATAATCATCAATCACATTTCAACCATCATGGTAAGAATGCATATATGTACATCATAAACATAAAACCATAATCACAAGGTCACCAAAATTTCAATTTCATATGCATAACTTACTTATTTGTATCCTTACCGAAGGTGCATTGTTTCATGTTCACAATAGCATTTAAGCTTCGAATACATACTTGTACCTTTTCAGCATTCTCATATATTTACCTTCTCGCTTTCATCGCAAGCTTTGAACTATCCGTTGAACCACTTGGAATACCAGAGGATAATCGGGAAATCTTACACATATCGATGCCGATGCCATATCCCGAATATGGTCTTACACTGGCTCACATTTATCTGTGCCAATGCATGTACCAGACATGTCTTACACTGGCTCTCATATATCCGTGCCGATGCATGTCCCAAACATGTCTTACACTGGCTTACATCTCGAGGCCGATGCATGTCCCAAACATGTCTTACACTAGCTCTCGTCTCAATGCCAATCCATGTCCCAGACATGTCTAACACTAGCATTTCATAACGTGGCCGATGCATGTCCCAGACATGTCTTACTGTAACACCCCGTACCCGAGACCGTTGCCGGAGTCGAACACGAGGTATTTACGGACTTATTTCATTGACTTACACAGTTCATTTTTTTTTCTTTTTTTTTTCCAGACAAGCTGGCTAACTGCATCACAGTCACTTTAAAAATCATATCTCGAGTTCCGAAGCTCGAAAACTGATTCCGTAAATTTTCCCTGAAACTAGACTCATATATCCATCTAAAAATTTTTTTTCTAGAATTTTAATCAGTCCAATTAGTACAGTTTATTAGTTAAAGTCTCCCCTGTTTCAGGGTTCGACTGCTCTGACCTTCATGCATTAAGACTTATATATCTCCCTGTACAGGGCTTCAATACTTATACTGTTTGTTTCTAAGGAAACTAGACTCAAAAAGGAATCTATAAATATATGGTATGACTTCTAATTATCTCTGGTTAATTTATAGTGAATTTCCAAATTCAGATCATGGGATCCAGAAATCGCTCTGGCCCTGTTCCACAAAAACTTAAATATCTCTTAAAATACGACTCATATGATTGTTTCGTTTCTTCCATATGAAAGTAGATTCATCAAGGTTCGATTAAATAATTTATTCACTATTTAATTCCAATCCTACTATTTTTAGTGATTTTTCAAATTTACATCACTGCTGCTGCCAGCATCTGCCTTTAAGGTAGACTTTACCTATTTCATAGTTTCCATGATTCAACTAGCCCTTTAGCATATATAGCACAAAATATGATCATGATTAACCATTCCAATGGCCAATCATTGCCAAGCATATCCACACTTCTCAATAACCATATACATACAAAATGATTATAACACTATGCTCAAAATATATAAGCCATTTTTGCATGGCTATCCAAATATATACAACACCAAAGTACTTGACTAATAACACAAGGGCAGTCCTATACATGCCATTAGCAGAGTTCAACTAAAAGAGTACCACAAGGGATTTGATAGTGTGGACGACTTCGACTTTTACAATCCCGAGTCCGATAGTTGACGAACCAAAATCTATAAAACAGAGAATCAAAGAAACGGAATAAGCATTTAATGCTTAGTAAGTTTTGAGCAATGAAATTAGGCACAATTGAAGTATAGCATTCATATGACTAAACGGATAATTTCATATACACACATTCTCAAAATCTTACCTACTTCACATTACCAACCCTTATACTCATACATAAGAGATCAACTTAACCAAAAGCCGGAAGCTCATTAATCGACTGAGCGAATACTATTTAAAAGGAATCAACTAATCCAATGCATATACGAAACATACCTCATCGTTGGGATTTTACGAGCATATTAATTGAAATTATTACAGCAAGATCGCTCATTCCCAAACCAAGTACCTTCGGGATTTAACCGGATATAGCTACTCGCTCAAATGCCTTCGGGACTTAGCCCGGATATAGTAGTTCGCACAAATGCCTTGGGACTTAGCCTAGATATAGTAACTCGCACAAATGCCTTCGGGACTTAGCCCGTAATTAGTCACTAGCACAAATGCCTTCGGACTTAGCCCGTTATCATCCGAATATTCATGCACATATCAAGTAAATCATGACACATCTTTATTTCATTTTCATAACTGGAATTCAAACACAAGTCAATTATTAAGCATTCCCATTTTCGGCTCAATAGCCACATACAAACAGCATGATTTGGTTTGCTTTATGACATGATCTCTATGCACATACGGCTACCCATCATACGTATAGACTAATTAACTCAACATATAATTCAAGTAGAATCATTATATCACCGTATATTTGTTATGATTATACGTCATGACTTAATCAAATCGTAAACTAAGTTTCATTACTCGAAAACTTACCTCGGATGTTGTCGAACGATTTCGACTGCTATTCGATCACTTTTTCCTTCCCTTTATCGGATTTAGTTCCCCTTTGCTCTTGAGCTTAATTTAATAATAAATTGATTTAATCATTTGAACATCAAAAAGAGAAACTCAAGGTACTTAACCCATATATACATTAGACATTAGAGTCACATATATATGAAATCATGAATCAACTCAACATATTAGCCCACACTCTCTTTTAGCCGATTATCTAAGCCAAGATAAGAGCATCAATATGCTTGCCTCTAACCGAATACATGCAACACCAATCTACCTCATGTGGCCGAATATGCATGTCTATGTTGAGGCCAATTATATGCTTAATACTTCCTACAAATATGGTTACTTGTATTGACTACATACCATTTTGTTTCAAGTTCAAAACTCGGCTAATACACATATATACACTAGTAATCAAATACTAACATTTGCACTTCACCTTACTACCAATTCTCATCTACTTCCTACCATGGCCGAATGCATCAAGACACCATACCATTTCAATTTTGGTCATGGGTTAAACAAAGAACTTAATGTCTAACTCAAAAATGCTAAAAAGAAAATCCAAGAGTCATCAATCACCATCACATGTATCATTACAAAGCTTCACACTTACATGCAAATGACATCAACACAAGTCCATCTTAGTCGAAACTTAACTCATCTTCATGCCTCATCGCCACAACATCAAACACCAACCAAGAAGACAACACCCATGGCCGAATGTCATCTCCATCTCATAGCAAAGATTTAAACCATGGGCTAGGTAGAACTCAAGCTAACAACTAAAAATATAAATGAATCTCATGGAACAACATCAACATACCTTAGTCTAGTGAACCACCATAGCCGATTTTCTCCAAGCTCTTTCCCTTCTTTTTCTTTCTTCTATTCGGCCAAGTTGAACAACATGAGAACTTTTTCTTTTTTCTTCATCATTTTCCTTTTCATTATTTTATTACCATGCTCCTTATTTTATCATTCCTCCCATGAAACACTAACATAGCATGTTTATAATACCTTTTTACCCATAGCATGGCCGGCCACCATCCCAAGTTTTGGGTATTTTGACATGCAAGGACAACATCTTCTAGCATGCATCAATAGGCCACTTTAACATTTGCCTAGCACATTTCTAAATTTTCTCACACAAGTCCTATTTAGCAAAATTCACTTACAATTAACAAAATTCAAACATGAAATTTTCACACATGCCTATATACATATAATAAGCATCAAATATAATGGTTAATTATTTTTATGACTCGGTCTTGTGGTCCCGAAACCACTTTCCGACTAGGGTCAATTTAGGGCTGTCACACTTACACTGGCTTACATAACAGTAGTGTCTCGATGCCCGTATCCTAGGTTTTTCCAAAGGTCCAACTGGGATTTCTCAAGGGTCACTTCGTAGCCAAGCTTGTTCGAAGAATTGATCATACAATTCACAAGGTTCTTACCATAAGAACTTTTAGTTCATTTCATCATTCTATAATTTACTCATCTCAACAAAAATATCATATTTCATCAATTTCTCAAATTCTCACTATTTCATGCTTTTATAAACATTAACAAATTTTACTAATCAACCTGTTTTAACCGTTTTCAACAAAAATCATTTAACAAAAATCGTTCTCCTAACCTCAAGCATCCTTATTCTGCCATTAAACATCAAAATGCACAATTATCTAGGATGGGTAAATTTTTTAAACTTCATTTTTCATGCAAATAAATGGTAGAAATAGAAAGGTTAAGCTTTTAGGATCTCAAAAATACGAAGAACATTAAAAATGGGGCTTAAATGCACTTACAATTGAGCTTTGAAAATATTGAAACCCTAGCCATGGAGTCATATAAATTTCGGCAGCCATATGAAGAAGATGAGTAGATTTTTGGGTTTTTATTTTGTCTTTTATGCCTTAAAACACCCAAATGGCCAAAATGCCCTTTTTACTAACCTTTCAATTTTTACCCTTCCATGTATAGTTTTGTCCATACCAAAATATGATGGTCTATTTACCATTTAAAGACCTCTAGTTTAAACCCCCATTTCAAACAAGTACTTATATTCTAGAACTCATATTTTGCAATTAATGTTATTTAATCCCATTAATAAAATTGGGCACTTTATCAATAAAATTTACTTAAAAAAATTTGCACACAATCACTCAAACATATCATGGACTCCAAAATAGTCACAAAATAAATATTTCTAGTTTGGATTTGTGGTCTCGTAACCACTGCTCTGACTAGGTCCTATTTCAGGCTGTTACAATTCTCCCCCCTTGGGGATTTTCGTCCCCGAAAATCTTACCAGGAAAGTGATATTGGTATTCACATAAACTTCTCTTTCCCATAATCATTGTTAAAGAACTTTCACTCGACTGTGTCCCTAATACTTATCTCTTTACTTTCTCATATCAGTATCGTAAGCGATTCATTACTATACTATACCACGGATGAATTTCAACATCTACCTAAGAGTTCATTTACACAAAGGTCTCTTCTATGCCATCATGTCACATATGCACACATACTTGAATCATTTTGAATTCAAATAATAAAATTAGACAGTTCATCTTGGCCTTACACTTTCTATTTCACACAATTTGATTAATGGAGACCAGTATTTTGAGAAATTCGAAAATGATAAAGACACAAAGTCTCATCAATCTGACAAGTGAGAATTCAGTACATACTGGCATGATTTACAGATCTTACCAAACATTTAACAATAAGCTACATCACATTTTTTTTTCAAGATAGAAATAATTCTGATAGGGCATCGAGAATAATCCTTTCTCATTTCTATTTTAATATTAGCACTGGAGAAGATGGTTCTGGTAAAACTTGATGTTCGGCTCTAACCCTATTAACAACTCAAATCTTTCTATGGTATCGAATGCTCTAAGCTAGCACATTATCTTATTGTCTTAAAACACATCATAATTCATACAACAGTGCATCATTGAAAATTATAAAGTCTCTGCCCAAGTGCAGACTAGACCAGTTCAAATGCTTCAGTTAATAATATTCTAATCTGTCCAAGTTTTGCTAATCATGGATTAAGCCATTCGACTTTCATAAGACAAAAATTTTATCATACAATCATTTGGAATTCACTCATCATACTAAACAAAGGCCATTTTACTTGTATTAGCTCAAATAACCAATATATCTCAACTGAAGACATTAGCTTTGATTAACTTACTTGAGAAAAAAGATCTATCATACCAAATGAAATTTGAAATTTTCATCACTTATGCCTTAGTCGATGTCAAATCCTTACACACAAATTAGAGAAATCCCAAGGTACGATACTATGTCGGAAGACCAAAAACAAACTCTTAAAGAAATATGAAAGTCCTCAATAATTCCTCAGAGAGAAAAAGTCCAGAAGAAAACATCATTTCATCCCATTGGAATCAAATGCAACAACTAAGGAAAACAAAATGATAGCATCACTTGCACTTTCTCATAAGTTCCCAACAAACTGAATATAACAGAATAACAGAGAGAAGTAGAGCAAAACAGATTATAACCCGGTCAGACCGCAATGTCGTCATCTGACATTTAGATCAGATAGCATTCTTATATAACAAAAATTTTATCAGAAGATAGATAGCCACTATAATACTTCTGAGAACAACGATCTCTTAAAATATATCAGGAGAGACAATCATCATCTACTCACTGTGATTTCTATAATCAGACATTTCACGTTTCAAATATTATTCCTTTAACTATTTCTATCATCACAAATCCCATATTATTACATTTTCTCAACCTCGTACTTGAGTAATTCAATTTACCAAAGTACGTTTTCTCTAATCGTGACAATGCATAATTCACATAATCTTTATGTCAAACTAATACTTTTCTAGCTCTAGCTTACTTATCAACTCATTCTCAATCTCTAATCGTGTTTATAGATATTTTTCCACTAAACTCTTTGGTTTTATACTTGTAAATTTATTCAGTGCAACTTTCGTGAAATTCCATTACAATACACCATTCTGGTAAAGGGGTGAGGTCGTAGGGCCTCTGACTCGACTCTCATATACATACACGTGTAACACAACTTTCATCATCATAGCAACATCATCAAAATCATATCATTCATTTCAGACAGGTCGACATTCATATTCATTTTACGCCAACTTTCTAGTTGTCTCATTTAGACAAGTATACTCATACATGCACTCTATGAATTCTGAGTAACTTTACTTATCCCATTCATTTAATCAAACCAGTCATGTACATATCATACGAAAACCAACAAACATGGATAAGTATATTCCAATCTGTACTTTCATTTCGCACATCATCGTATGTATGTCATTACAAACATGTAAATCAATCCAAGTGTTAATTGTAAATCAATCCAAGTAATTTAACACTTATACTCAGACTATGTGAATTTGCCAACCATATTCATTCAAATAAGTATCCATGAACATTCTTCTACCTGTATTTTTTTTAGTAAGTTATTTAAACACATGTATTCACTCGAACAAATCAATCATTTGCACCATGGGATTATCAATCAATCATAGATAAGCTCATTATACCATGTTCACATTTTATTTCATGTTTCTCATATCACAAATATGTACATATACATTTCATGAATTCTTGTTTGTACCTTTTCGAGTTTCAACTCTTCATAATTGAACTTCATCATTATCTACATGATCAGGTGTAGCTCGATTGGAGAGTACCTTGCCCACACAAGATAATTCTGATTCGCGTACATCAAGCTATCACAAACTTGTGGCATGTAGAGCTAGACTCTTACACGTGCTAAGTTAGTCTGAGAATTGACTAAACAATGCTCTGATACCACTAAATATAACACCCCTTACCCATGTCCGATGCCAAAACAGGATACAAGGCATTATCGGACTTAAACATACACATTCATGCAAAAATCAGGCCATAATATCTCTTTTAATTCAAAACCTTTCAAAGACATGCATGTCATCCCTTATTTGGGTCAATGAAGCCCAAAAAATTCATCGGAATCAAGTCGAGACTAAACTAAGAACTTTAAGAAGTTTCAAGAAAACCTAGAAAATTTTCCCATAAAACAGGGTCACACGTCCGTGTGGACATAGGGACACGCCCGTGTGCCTTTGGCACGCCCGTGTCCTCAGGCCGTGTAACTCTTTGTTGATGATGTCAGCATGCACATCGAACCACACGGCTGGGCCATACGCCCATGTCCTCAGGCTGTGTCTCTCACACGGTTGAGACACACGGCCGTGTCTCAGCCCGTGTGGCCAAGACTTGGGCTATTTTCTAAGCCTTCATGTTACCCATAATCTTTTACATCCTTATGCACATCAAAATCGCAAATCATGGCATCATTTTAGTGATTAAAAACTCTTTTTTAAGACATATGCTTAACATTAACATGTTCTCTTACAAGTAATACATCTACTCATGCAATACCAAGTCTAGACTCCTTGTTTCACATTCATAGGACTTGTCATTTTGATAACCACTTTTATCATTATATTATGGTTACCAACTTATTCATCAAGCACTCATGTTCAATCAAATAGATCCCTATACATGCCACTCATTTGAAATTTCTAATGTATGCTTCATTATTCCAAAGATAGTGACTTGATAGTGTGATGCTGCCTTCGACGATCTCTAACCCCGAGCTAACCTGAAAACACTAAAGGAAAGGAAGGGAAGGGAGTAAGCTTTATGTCTTAGTAAGACCATACGAAAATAATAAGCAATTTATCAACTCGCTTCTCATGGTAATACAACCCTATTTGCATTTTCACTCATGTTCCAGTTAAGCTATTTTCTCGAGTCACATTCACTAAATTATTTATATTTCGATCTAACGAAACTCCAAATTAAGATCCGCTAATTTTTCCTAAAACTAGACTCATATACCTTCTTACCATAAAAATTTTAGAATTTTTGGTTTAGCCAATTAGTATAGTTTATTCTGTAAAATCACCCCTGATTCACTGCCTAACAGCTTTGACCAGTCTTTACTAAAAATTAATTATCTACTCATATGGAACTCGAATGATGTTCCCATTTATTTCTCTTAAAAACTCATTAAGGAATCTAGGAATATAAATTATAACACATAATTATTTGTGTACAATTTTTGATGATTTTCCCAAATCAGAATAGGGGATTTCAAAATCGTTCTGACTATGTCTCACACAATTTGAAATATCTCATAATATGAAATTCTTTTGCTTACACCGTTTCTCCTATGTACTACTAGACTCAATAAGCTTCAATTTCATAGTTTATTCAGTCTCTAATTCACTTTCTGCTATTTTTGGTGTATTTTCAAAGCCAGACTACCGCTGCTAACCGAAGCTGTTTTATTACTATATTTCACTCTTTTATGATCATTTTTAAATGGGCATTTATGCCAATCCATTTCTCCTTTCATGTTTATTAGGCCACCAAGTCAAGGAATATACATTTCAGGTCTCAATTTAATGTGGCCTTAAAGTCTCACACATAATCATCAATCACATTTCAACCATCATGGTAAGAATACATATATGTACATCATAAACATAAAACCATAATCACAAGGTAACCACAATTTCATTTTCATAGGCATAGCTTACTTATTTGTATCCTTACCAAAGGTGCATTGTTTCATGTTTGCAATAGCATTTAAGCTTCAAATACATACTTGTACCTTTTTAGCATGCTCATATATTTACCTTCTCGCTTTCATCGCAAGCTTTGAACTATCTATTGAACCACTTGATTTACCAGAGGATAATAGGGAAATCTTACATATATTGATGCTGATGCCATATCCTAGATATGGTCTTACACTGGCACTCATATATTCGTGCCGATGCATGTCCCAGACATGTCTTACACTAGCTCTCATATATCTGTGCCGATGCATGTCCCAAACATGCCTTACACTAGCACATCTCGTAGCCGATGCATGTCCCAAACATCTCTTACACTGGCTTACATCTCGAGGCCGATGCATGTCCCAGACATGTCTTACACTAGCTCTCGTCTTAATGCCGATGCATGTCCCAGACATGTCTTACACTGGCATTTCATAATGTGGCCGATGCATGTCCCACACATGTCTTAAATTGGCTCACATAACAGCAGTGTCTCGATACCCATATCCTAGGTATTTCCAAAGGTCTAACTGGGATTTCTCGAGGGTCACATCGTAGCCAAGCTTGTTCGAAGAATTGATCATACAATTTACAAGGTTCATTACCGTAAGAACTTTTAGTTCATTTCATCATTCTTTAATTTACTCATCTCAACAAAATATCATATTTCATCAATTTCTGATATTTCATAAATACACAAAGTGAAATCGACATATTAAGCTTTCGATTATTTTATAGGGTATAATATTTTCTCATACACCCTAGCACTAACACATAATTAAATACAATAATAACAAAGAGATTTTCAAGTATAACTATAATAACATTAATAACATGCTTATTAAATCACACGGACTTACCTCAAATGAAATTTCAGCTAATTATTCTTTTTTTGCCTTTAACCACGCACTTTCTCGATTTAAGCCCAAATCTCAATTTTCTTGATCTAACATGATGAAATTCACTCATTTAGTTAATGTACTAATCATTTCGGACCTAAAAAATATTTTGGAAAAATTCACATTTTTGCCCCTAAACTTTTGCATAATTATGAATTTATCCCAAGGCTTGGAAATTGAAATTTATTAGATTTCTATAAGGTTTAAGACATGCTGAACATTTTTCTCTTCTATGGCAACCTCAAATTCTCACTATTTCATGTTTTTATAAACATTAACAACTTTTACTAATTAACCCGCGTTTTAACCATTTTCAACGAAAATCACTTAACAAAAATCATTCTCCTAACCTCAGGCATCTTTATTCTACCATTAAATATCAAAATGTACAATTATCTAGTGTGGGCCAATCTTTTAAACTTCATTTTTCATGCAAATAAATGGTAGAAATAGAAAGGTTAAGCTTTTAGGATCTCAAAAATACGAAGAACATTAAAAATTGGGCTCAAATGCACTTACAATTGAGCTTTGAAAATATTGAAACCCTAGCCATGGAGTCATGTAAATTTCGATAGCCATATGAAGAAGATGAGCAGATTTTTGGGCTTTTATTTTGTCTTTTATGCCTTAAAACACCCAAATGGCCAAAATGCCCTTTTTACTAACCCTTCAATTTTTACCCTTCCATGTCTAGTTTTGTCCATACCAAAATATGATGGTCTATTTTCCATTTAAAGACCTCTAGTTTAAACCCCCATTTCAAACGAGTACTTATATTCTAGAACTCATATTTTGCAATTAATGCTATTTAATCCCATTAATAAAATTGGGCACTTTATCAATAAAATTTACTTAATAAAATTTGTACACAATCACTCAAACATATCATGGACTCTAAAATAGTCACAAAATAAATATTTCTACTTTGTATTTGTGATCTCGTAACCACTGTTTCGACTAGGCCCTATTTCAAGCTGTTATAGTAATAAGGCCTCTTTAAAATTTTTTCTTTAATTTGGGGTTTACTTTTTTTTTATTTATATCTGCTAGTAGTAGGATGCAAATTTTCAAAAAGATGAATATTTTTCAAAACACCACGCTATTACAACATATTTCAAAAGCTTCTGCAACAAACATTGTTTTTAAAGTGTAATAACAACCTGAAATGATGAAAATTTTGCTAAACCTACTTGAGTTTTTAACAGCGATCAGGATACTGAAAAGTTTTGTAAAAGATCACTACGAGGGTTTTGATATAGTACGGACTTTTCAAACGGAACGATTCTTTTCAAAACACACTTCAATGTGACATCGCAGATTCAGCCATAACATCTAGGCCGAATTTGGGGTGTTACATTTAGTGGTATCAGAGCCAGGCTATAAAATTTGGCTGTGAAATTGGGTTTTTTTAAAACTATAAATATTGAAAAAGAACTGTTTCAAATGATTTAATAATATTTGGACGTATTTTACTGAATGTGTGGTAAACCGAGTATTTAGCGTCGATCTTGTAAGTCCTCTGAAACTATTACTTGTGTAAATTGAAATACTGAGATTACTATAGGCAATAGACTATACTGAGACACTTTGTTAGGGTAACCTAAAACGGTAGTAAGACTACGATCTGTGAAAACAAAAAACTCTGAATTATTATACCGTTTCTTTATAAAATATCTGTTAATAAACATTGGAATTGTAAAACTAATGCATAAAACTATTAATACAGATAAGCGTAATTCGATAATGAGCCCTAGAGGTACTCGTGGGAGGGGTACAAGAGGCCGCGGCGGAGGCTGTGGAGGTGCTCGGGCTGGATCGTCGGCATCCGGCCATATGCTTAACAATGAAAAGCTAGGGAGGCACCAGCTTCACCTGTAATTGAAACTGGGTCACACAATCATGCAGTTGGGGACGACGCACTGTCCCAAGCTATATTGTGAATTTTGGAAACGGTCGCTGGGCCTAATATAGGTACTGTAGGCCATGGGTCGGTGATGGGACGACTCAGGTCTAATGGGGCTAAGATCTTTAGGGGTATCACTAGAGTTGCCCCTAATGTGGTTGAATATTAGATTGAGGCTATAGAGAGGATCATGGATGACCTCGACTGCACCCCAGAGTAGAAATTAAAAGGTGCAGTGTCGTTGCTGGGAGATGAAGCCTACCAGTGGTGGCTTATAGTGAAAGAGGGTACTTAGCCTGACTGGTTGACTTGGGAATTTTTCAAAACTGCATTTCAAGGGAAATATGTGGGTGCTAGTTTTGTGGATACCCGGAGGAGATAGTTTTTGAATTTGACTCAAGGGGATAAATCAGTAGCTGAATATGAGTATGAGTTTTTGCGACTTAGTTGCTATGCATGTGGGATGGTGGAAACTAAGTATGAGCGCTCTGTTCATTTCGAGGACGGCCTCAGAGATAATCTACGAGTTCTGATAGCTCTACAGAGGGAGCGAGATTTTGCTGTGTTAGTGAAAAAGGCAAAGATCGCCGAGGATGTGAAGCGCATTGAGCGCCAGAATCGTGAGAAGGACAGAGGAAGGACCAAGAGGGTTTGGGAGTCCTCAAGTTCAGCTGTGGGGCCTAGGAAGAAGGCTAGATTTGATTGGCCGGCTAGATTCGGGGCCTCTGCTGCTACTACTCAACCACAGCCTTGTGCGGATTGTGAGAGATGCCATCAGGGCGAGTGCTGGAAAAGGTTAAAAGCATATTTGAGGTGCAGATCTATGAAGCACCGAATCAGAGATTGTCCACAGAGGCCCGATCAGATGAAAGCTACGGGTATGGGTATTGTTCAATCGCTGAGAGGTACTTACTAGCCACCGAGAGGCCGTGGTCAGGCTAAAGGTGGAAATGGTACAGGTCGTGGTTGTGGAGCACCAAGCAGAGGGGCTGGTCATACTGAGGCAAGACAGCCAACTCTGGCTTAAGCTGCACGTTGCCAAGAGGATGGAGACATTTCAGATGTTATTAGGGTACGTTATTTATCCATAATGTACCTTATACTACATTGATTGATGTTGGATCTACGCACTCTTATATAGCTTGCACTGTATCTGAGACCTTGGGTGTGATGGTTAAGAACATTATGAGTGAGGTCACTATGTTGAGTCCATTAGGGTAGTGAGTGAGGGTGAATAAACTGTTTAAGGATGTACCCTTGGAGGTTGAAGGAGTGATCTTTTTGGCAGATTTAATGGAACTCCCTTTTGCAGAATTCGACCTAATATTGGATATGGACTGGCTGGTTAAGCATCAAGTGAGTTTCGATTGTGCTACTAAGCGGGTGATATTGAAAACTATGGATGGTGACGAGGTGGTTGTGATTGTGGAGCGTCAAAATTATTTGTCAAATATGATTTCTGCACTTAGAGATGAGAAGTTGGTTCATAAGGGGTGTGAGGCTTATTTAGCCTACATTGGAGTTTTTGATTCTGAGGTTCCTTCTGTTAAAGATATCAGAATAGTTAAGAATTTTTCTGATGTTTTTTCCAATGAACTGTCTGGGTTACCTCTTTACCGTGAAGTTGAGTTTGGAATAGAGCTTCTGCCTGGTACAGCTCCAGTGTCTATCGCCCCTTATAGAATGGCACCGAAGGAGCTTGTGGAGCTTAAAGCTCAGATTCAAGAGTTACTGGACCAAGGGTTCATCCACCATAGTATGTCTCCATGGGGAGCACCGGTTTTATTTGTGAAAAAGAAAGATGGAACCATGTGTGTGTGCATCAATTACCGGTAACTGAAAAAATTAACTATTAAGAATAAGTACCCCCTACCGAGGATAGATGATCTATTCGACTAGTTTCGAGGAGCTTTGGTCTTCTCTAAGATTGATCTCCAATCGGGGTACCATCAACTGAGGGTTAAGGAGACTGATGTTTACAAGATAGCTTTTAAGACTCATTATGGTCATCAAAAGTTCTTAGTGATACCGTTTGGGCTAACGAATGCACCAGCGGATTTTATGGACTGATGAACCGAGTGTTCCAGCCTTTTCTAGACCGGTTCGTAATGGTGTTTGTAGATGATTTTTTGGTGTTTTTGAAAACTGAAGATAAACATGATGCACATCTCTGAGTTGTTTTGTAAATTTTGAGGGAGAAACAATTGTATGCTAAGTTCAGCAAGTGTGAATTTTGGTTACAAGAGGTAACATTTCTGGGCCATCTGGTATCTTCTGAGGGGATTAGGGTTGACCCTCTAAAAATTGAAGCTATTCTGGATTGGAAGCAGCCTAGGTCAGTATCTAAGATTCGAAGTTTTCTGGGCCTGGCAGGGTACTATAGACGTTTTGTGGAAGGGTTTTCATTGATTGCTGCACCTCTGAATAAGTTGTTGCGTAAAGGGGTACTATTTAACTGGACTGATAAGCAGCAGGAAAGTTTTGAGAAGCTTATGAAAGTTCTGACCGAGGCCCCTGTCTTAATACAGCCAGAGTTTGGGAAGGAATTCACTGTCTATAGCGATGCATCACATGTTGGTTTAGGATGTGTGTTGATGCTAGGGGGTAAGGTTGTGGCTTATGCATCTTGTCAGCTTAAAATGCATGAGGCGAACTATCCGACACATGACTTAGAGTTGGCCATAGTGGTGTTCGCACTAAAAATTTAGAGGCATTACCTGTACAGCGAGAAATGTATCATTTACACGGATCACAAGAGCCTCAAGTATCTCCTCACTCGGAAGGAGCTAAACCTTGGGCAACGTAGATGGATTGAGCTACTTAAGGATTAGGAATGTTCGATTGAATACCATCCTGGTAAGGCTAACGTGGTAGCTGACGCACTTAGCCGTAGGTCTGTGACTGATCTGAGGGCGATATTTGCTCGTCTCAGCTTGTTTAATGATGGTAGTCTATTGGCCGAACTTTAGGTTAAACCAACGTGGACTGAACAGATTAAGGGTAAACAATTGAAGGATGAGTCATTGAGACCTTGATTCCGACAGATAGAAAATGGGGAAACTTCAAACTTTGGACTGACTAGTGAAGGGATATTGTGTTTCTGTGGGAGAGTCTGTGTACCGGGGGATACTGATTTGAGGTAGTCTATATTGCGAGAGGCACATAGTAATCTTTATGTTATGCATCCCGGTGGGAATAAGATGTACCGAGACCTTCGAGAGTTATATTGGTGGCCAGGTCTTAAGCATGAAGTTACTGATTCTGTGGGTAAATGCCTGACTTACCAGCAGGTTAAGGTGGAGCACCAGTTACTTTCAGTGTTGCTTCAGCCAGTTAAGATTCTGCTGTGGAAGTGGGAGAGAGTGACTATAGATTTTGTTAGTGGGCTACCCCTAACACTTTCTAAGAAAGATTCAGTATGGGTCATTGTGGATTGACTAACCAAGTCTGACCATTTTATAACTATTCGTACTGATTACTCATTACAGAAACTGGCTAAGCTGTATGTTTCAGAAATAGTGAGACTGCATGGGGTACAGGTTTCCATAATATCTGATAGAGATCCTTGTTTCACGTCTCATTTCTACAAAAAGTTACATGAGGCTTTAGGTACAAGGTTAGACTTTAGTATGGCGTTCCACCCTCAGACGAATGGCCAGTCAGAGAGGGTGATTAAGATACTGGAGGACATGCTGAGGGGTTGTGTGATAGACTTCCGAGGTAGTTGGGAGGACTGCTTGCCATTAGTAGAGTTTGCGTATAACAATAGCTATTAGTCTAGCATGTAGATGGAACCTTACGAGGCACTATATGGTCGTAGGTGTCGTACTCCTACGTGTTGGACTAAAGGCAGCGTCAGACAGACATAATACGTATGTGGATCTTAAACTTAAGGAGATTGAATATTCTGTAGAGGACTTAGTTTTTCTCAAGGTCTTGCCATGGAAGAAGGTTCTGAGGTTTGGACGAAAGGGCAAGCTAAGCCCTAGGTAAATTAGCCATACCGCATACTGAAACGTGTGAGACTGATTACCTATCAACTTGAGTTACCTCTAGAGTTAAACCAGATTCATGATGTATTCCACGTTTCTATGTTGAGGTGATATCGTTCTAATCCTGCGCACATCGTCTCGACTGAGGAGATTGAGGTTAGGCTAGATCTAACCTTTGAGGAAGAGCTAGTTCAAATTTTAGATCGTGATGTGAAGGTTTTGAGGAGAAAGTCTATTCCACTAGTTAAGGTACTATTGCGTAATCACAGTTCTGAGGAAGCCACATGGGAACCCGAGGAATGATGTGACAATAATACCCTCATCTGTTTTGATCAGGTAAATTTCGAGGCTGAAATTTCTGTTAGGGGGTAGAGTTGTAACGCCCCAAATCTTAAGTGATTAAATTTGTATATTATGTTGCATGTTGGCTTGCTTGCGCTAATGGTTAGGTGTCTTGAGAAGTGTGGGAAGTCCTGCGTTCAAGCCTTGGCTTTAGAAAAATTTTGTTTTAATTGAATAAAACCCTTGCGCTAGATAGTGGGTTCTTAAATAATTGTGGGGAAATCAAGTCATGAAAAGCCTGCTGGTCCAGGGGATAGTGGCGTGTTACTGCTACAAGTAGGTCTTAAGTTCGAGTCCTATTGCACACAAGGGGTGTTTATTTTGTTGCTGTGCCATGTAGGAAGTTGAGTAGCAGTAGAACTCTGAAGTTGTTGGACGGTTAGAGTGTTTGAGGGAGAGGGGAGTGTGTGGCCGAATTTTAGGAGGAGTTTGAAAGGGATTTGAATTGGTCGGTTGAGGGGTTAGAGGAGAGATTTGGGGAGAGTTTTGAGGAGTGGATCAAAGTTTGACTAGAGATATGATTGTGATAGGTTTGGAATTCTCGTGGGCTAGTAACACATTTTTGCAATCAGGTGTGTAATCACACTGCAACAATTGTTAATTGACATAAGCCGAAAAATATGATTTTTGACACTAGACGAGCGTGCGCTCACTCGTGTGGTGATTCAAATGCATAAAACGTGGGCGTTTGATAGTAGAGGCCACCATGAGAAATTTCATGGGCTTAGGTCACTCTGGGCCACGTTGGACCGAAATGGGTTGTGTAGGCCCCACGGAATCGTAGGCCCTACACGGGTAAACTACACGGATGTGTCAAGATTATTGAGCCAGGCTGTGTAGTTCACACGGCCAAGGTCATTTTTGGGCTTTATGGGCCACACGGGCGTGTGAGCTCACATGGGCAGTGTTATGGACTTTGGGCCATTTATACTATTTGATTGTTATGGTTGCACGGATCGCCCAAGATGACTGTGGACTTACTATTGGGTCAGTAAGTACATTTAGACCCCATACTGATGAAATGATTGTTATACGCCTATGAAGTAAAATGACTAATATACCCCTAAGTTATGTATGACTGTATCTGAGCATGACATTTTGCATACACGTATGATATTATGACATGACATGTTGCATGGGGGTGGGTAAATTTTATCCCCACATGGAGTATAAGGCTGGACGGAGTGGAGTGTAAAGGATGGATGGGTAGGACTTCTGATTGCATTTCTGTTACTGTTACTATATTGGGCTATGGCCCTAACTGATACTGGACTGTCACTGAAACAGGCTTAGGCCCAAACTATATTTGCCTACTGTCTGACCGATTATTGTAAAGGGATTACACACTGAGTTTTTCATAAACTAACCCTTCTGCTTTCCTGTGTAGGTAATCCCTAGGCGGGTCAGTGCTGCGAGGGACTCGATAGAGGCCACACAACTGCTTTTCCTATTGTTTTAAACTTTTAATCTTTAAGCTATTTAAGTTGGGTATTTGCTATGTAATAAGGCCTCTTTAAATTTTTTTCTTTAATTTTGGGTTTACTTATTTTGATTTATATATGCTAGTAGTAGGACGCAAATTTTCAAAAAGATAAATATTTTTCAAAACACCAAGCTATTACAACATATTTCAAAAGCTTCCACAACAAACATTGTTATTAATGTGTAATAACAACCTGAAATGATTAAACTTTTGCTAAACCTACTTGAGTTTTTAACAACGATCAAGATACCTAAAAGTTTTGTAAAAGATCACTACGAGGGTTTTGATATAGTACGGACTTTTCAAACAGAACGATGCTTTTCAAAACACACTTCAATGTGACATCGCAAATTCAGTCATAACGTCTAGGCTAGGTTTGGGGTGTTACAAGATCATTGCTTTCCAAAAAATAGATGATGAGTCCTTGTGTGAGGCATGGGAAAGGTACAAAGAATTATTACGGAAGTTGTAATATCCCGAATCAGGGCCTAATCGGAATAGTGGTTTCGTAACCACAAATTCGAGATAGAAATAATTTTTTTATAATTATTTTGATGATTATGATATGATTGCATGATTGTGTGAAAATTTCGTGATGAAATTCTATGCCTAAAGTGCTTAAATTGAAAGTAGGGACTAAATCGAATAAGTTGCAAAATTTGCATTCTAGAAATTTTTAGTATGAAATTACTTTGGAATATTTATTAGGAGGTCTTAAATAGCAATTTTACCAATTTTAAGTTCATGGAGAAATTTAGGACAAGGAAGGAATTTTTGGAAAGTTTAGTAGTAAGGGTATTTTGGTCATTTTGATATTAAATGAAATAAAATGGGAAAAATAACACAAAATGGTCATCTTCCCCATTTAGTTCTCTTAGAAACTTCACTCTCACCATAGCTAGGGTTTCTTCAACTTTCAAGCTTCATAATCAAGAAAGACGTGGAATCGACCTCAATCGAGGAAAAGAAAAGATTGTGGACTAAATTGCAAAATCCTTGTATTTTGGTACCAAGGTAAGTTCATGTGTAAATGTAGTAACATAATTGTTGTTTTAAGGAATTTAATGTTGTTTATATGATATAATGCTTATTATTATCATGAAATGTTATGTTTTGTGGTTATTGTTGAATAATATGTAATTATGTGAATTACTTGATGAGTATGAACTATCACCGAGTATCGGTTCCGATATTCCGTGGAAGACGACAAAGATGTGAGATCTAGGAAAAAAGCCCGTTTGAACCTTAGGAATAGATTAGGATACAAGTGACATGTCACTAGGATGGTTGAGCATCCGAACTCGTTGAGTTGAGTCCGAGTTCACTTATGGATGCGAATGTCCGAACTCGTTGAGTTGAGTCCGAGTTCGTGAAATGTAACTAGGCATCCGAGCTCGTTGAGTTGAGTCCGAGTTCACTTATGGATGCGAACGCCCGAGCTCGTTGAGTTGAGTCCGAGTTTGCTTATGGGCGGGTTACATGATTGCTTGATTGTATATATGGCACTTATGTGCAAGTTATCCATGTATCCGAATTATATTCCGATGTGTTCAACGGGTAAAGTTCTACTCAAATGGAGGAAAATTTTGAGATGTAAAGAGACGTATTGGTAAGTGAAATGAAATGGATATTTTGGACAGGTATGTATTTAACCCTCGGGTTGAGTATTGATACAACCATGATAAGGTAATAAGATGATGAAGAATGATTAAAAATGTGATATGTGTTTTAGTGATGTATGCTAATGTTGATTGGTATGTTACTTATTATTTGCATATGAACTTACTGAGCATTTATGCTTACTCCCTCCTTCTTACTCATTGTAGTTTTGGACAAGCCAGCTCAGGAGTCGGGATAGGTCAAGGCTCGACCACACTATCCGAAGACTTTTGGTAAATGGCTTGTAAATTTAAGTATGGCATGTATAGCAATATACCTATTTTGTGTAAATGATCTTATGGTATGGTTGTGAAATGGTTGAGGAAATGCTTGATAATGATAAATTATGAAAATGGTTAGTTTAGATTATGTTTGATGTTAAGGAAAACTATTAAGATACTTAGTGCATAAAAACTCATAAAAAGGATGAAATTTACCATAAACAGAATACTGCAGCAACACTAATGCAAGTTTGAAAATTTACTAAAAATCATAGAAATTGAATTTGGTGATGAAATACATATCAAATTGAAGCTTATTATGTCTAGTTTCACATGAAACAAATGAAACAAGTAAAGGAAGTATATGTTAGAATATATTTGAATTTTAGTGAAACAGAGTCATAGCAGTTTCTGAATCCCCTGTTCCTACTTTAGAAATTCACCATAAATTGTAAAGATATAATTAGGTGGTTTATTTTATATCTTCAGAATCCTTATTGAGTCTGGTTTTAGTATAAACAAATCTCATAGTCATATAAATTTTGTACAGATAGAAATGTGGTTCGTAGTAAACAGAGGTCAGACCAGTCGAGTCCTGAAATAGGGGTAACTTTAACTAATAAACTGTACTAATTGGCCCAACCAAAAATTCTAGAAAAAAATTAGTAGATAGGTATATGAGTCTAGATTCATATAAAATTTACGGATCTTAATTTTGATTTTTTTAACTCGAGATATGATTTTTCTTGTGACTGTGACGCTAGTAGCTTAAAAGCTGTGAATGTAGAAACAAATAATCCAAAGTTCTAAAAATGTTAAACTAAGCTTAGTAACACCTCATACTCGACTCCGGCGACGGTCTCGGGCGTGGGGGCGTTACAGAAGTGCCCTCATCATGGAATACCACATTGCATCCAACTTGAGACATTTTATAATGGTCTCAATGCTTACACGAGGATGGTAGTGGACGATTCTGCTAACGGTGCTTTCCTTTCTAAGTCCTATAATGAGGCTTATGAAATCATTGAGAGGATTGCCACCAACAATTATCAATGGCCAACCAATAGAGTAGCATCAAGAAGACAAGTTGCTGGAATACATGAAGTAGACGCTCTTACTTTACTTGCATCTCAGGTATCATCAATATTCTCAATGTTAAAAAATCTTACTACTAATGGGTCTAATAGTTTTGTAGCACAGCCACCAAATCAATTTGAAAGTGTAGCCTGTATTTATTGTGGGGAAGGACATTTATTCGAAAAGTGTCCATTGAATCCAAAATTTGTGTATTTCATGGGTAACCAAAACCAAAATCGAGGAAGGTAAGGACTGCAATCCAATTTCTATAACCCATCATGGCGAAATCACCCCAATTTTTTCTAGAGTAACCAAGGGGCTGGAACCAGTAACACTTACGCCGAACCTATACCAACCTAGCCGCCTAGTTTTCCCCAACAAGTTCAGAAATTAGTTCAAGCTGAATCATCCAATAGCTTAGAGAATTTATTGAAGGCATGCATGGCAAAAAACGATGCCACTTTAAGGAATTTGGAGAATCAAGCGGGCCAGCTCGCTACTGAACTCAGGAACTAACCACAAGGTGTTTTACTTAGTGATACGGAGAATTCGAGGAACCCAAGGAAGGAGCATTGCAAAGCGTTGACATTGAGGAGTAGAAGATGCAAAATTCTGATCAACTAATAACTCCGTTAGATGCAGAATTGCCACAGAACATAAATCAACTAGTTCCAGTAAAGAAACCTCCACCACCCTACCCTCAAAGAATTTAAAAGTAGAAGCATGAGATTCAATTCAAGAAGTTTGTAGACGTACTCAAGCAACTTCATATCAACATCTCATTGGTTGAAGCACTTGAGCAAATGTCGAACTACATCAAATTCATGAAGGATATCCTATCCAAAAAACGAAGACTTGGAGAATTTGAGACGGTAGCTCTGACGAAGAAATATAGTGCATATCTTCAAGACAAACTACCACCAAAGTTGAAGGATCCTAGATGTTTTACCATCCCTTGCAACATTGGAGCAACATATTATGGTATGGCATTTTGACTTAGGTGCGAGTATTAACTTGATGCCTATGTCAATATTTAGGAAGGTGGGGATAGGTAAAGTTATACCAACTAGGGTTACACTTTAATTAGCAAATTGATCCTTATCACATCTAGAAGGAAAAATCGAGGATGTATTGGTACAAGTAGATAAATTTATCTTCCTGCTGAGTTTGTTATTCTAGACTTTAAAGCAAGCAAAGAAGTGAAAAAGAAGTGCCAATTATTTTAGGAAGATTGTTCTTAGCAATTGGAAGGACCCTTATTGATGTGCAGAATGGTGAACTTACTATGCGTGTTCAGGATGGCTAGGTAACATTTAACATTTTTAAGTCTATGCGATTTCCTGACACAATTGATGATTGTTCTGCAGTATCTAATTTAGATGATTTAATAGTGAAGAAGGAGCTCAACTATGGTGAGGATTCGTTGGAACAAATTTTGACATCAGATCCTTCGAATGATGAAGAGGAGAATGAATACTTAGCATTGTTAGAAGCTAATCAAAAAGGATTTAATCTGCAATCCCATTTTGAATCTTTGGAATTAGAGAAAAGGGATTATTCCAAACCAAAAACGTCAATCGAGGAGCCACCTAAATTAGAACTCAAGGTACTACCTTTACATTTAAAATATTTTTATTTATGTAACGCTTCTACTTTGCCTGTGATTGTTTCAGCAAAATTAACTGGTGAGCAAGAAGAGAAACTCATCCTGGTGTTGAAACAATTCAAGAAGGTTATCAGATGAACCATAGCCAATATTCACGGAATCAGTCCATCTGTATGCATGCACAAGATTATCCTGGCGAAAAAGGGACAATTGATGGACAACAAAGACTGAACCCCATCATGAATGATGTAGTCAAGAAAGAAATCATTAAGTTGTTAGATGCAGGTATAATCTACCCCATCTCAGATAGTTCATGGGCAAGTCCGGTCCAGTTCGTGCCAAAGAAAGGAGGCATCACGATCATTGAAAACAAGAATAATGAGTTGACACCAACTAGAATGATTATGGGATGGAGAATTTGCATCTATTACTGGAAGCTAAATAAGGCGACTAGGAAAGATCACTTCTCCTTGTCGTTTTTGGACCAAATGTTGGATAGACTCGCAGGGTGAGACTATTACTATTTTCTTGATGGATACTCAGGGTATAATCATATTACAGTAGCATCGAAAGATCAACAGAAGACAACATTCACCTGCTCGTACGGTACATTTGCATTTAGACGCATACCATTTGGTTTATGTAATGCACCTGCTACATTTCAAACATGTATGATGTCTATTTTTACTGACATGGTTGAAAAGTATTTGGATGCTTTTATGGATGATTTTTCAGTATTCAAAGATACATATGATGATTACCTAGCCAATCTAGCCAAGGTACTAAGGTGATGCGAAGAAACAAACCTAGTACTTAACTCGAAAAAGTGTCATTTCATGGTACAAGAAGGGATTGTTCTAGGGCATCAGATAACAAGACATGGAATAGAAGTTGATAAAGCAAAGTTAGATGTTATTGAGAAACTCCCACCTCTAACATCTGTAAAGGGTGTTAGGAGATTTTTGGGCCACGCCGGTTTCTATCGAAGATTCATTAAGGACTTCTCCAAAATTGCTAAACCCTTATGCAAATTATTGGAGAAGGACACAGCGTTCAAATTTGATGAAGAGTGCTTAAGAGCTTTCAACGATTTGAAGAGTCGACTAGTTTCGGCACCCATAATGGTCACACCAGTCTAGGATTTGCCATTTGAATTGATGTGTGACGGAAGTGACTTCACGATAGGAGTTGTCATGGGTCAGTGAAGGAACAAAGTTTTTCATCCTATCTACTACGCAAGTCGAACTCTAACAGAAGCTCAACTAAATTATACGGTAACAGAAAAAGAGTTACTTGCTATTGTGTTTGCTTTTGACAAGTTTCGATCTTATCTTGTAGGTACCAAAGTGACCGTCTATACAGACCACTCGGCGATTAAGTACTTACTTGCCAAAAAAGGCGCTAAGCCGAGGTTGATCCGATAGGTACTTCTACTTCAAGAGTTTGATCTAGAAATTCAAGATTGAAAGGAAGTAGAAAATCAAGTAGCAGACCACTTGTCTAGATTGGAGTCGCAAGAAGGGAACTCTCTTTTTATACCAATTCGAGAGACCTTTTTAGATGAACACACTGAAGGTAAATCATGTCCACAATACCCCTTGGTTTGCTGATATTGCTAACTTTTTAGCTTGTGGTTTGATGCCTATTGATAAGACGTATCATCAAAAGAAAAAGTTTCTTCACAATGTGAAGTACTATTTCTGGGAAGAGCCGTACTTGTTTAAAAAGTGTGCAGATCAAATTATCAGGAGATGCATGGCAGGAGATGCATGGCAGAAGATGAAGTACATAAGATTCTATATCATTGTCACTAATCTCCGAATGGGGGACACTTCGGAAGTACATGTACTGCAGCCAATGTATTGCGAGCCGGATTCTTTTGGCCAACACTATTCAAAGATGCATATGCCTATGTAAAGAGTTGTGATGGATGTCAAAGGGTCGGAAATGTCACCAGTAGAAATGAGATACCTCCAATAAACATCATTGAGGTAGAATTATTCGATGTTTGGGGTATTGGTTTTCTCGGTCCTTTCCCTCCATCTTTTGGTCACAAGTACATCTTGGTAGCTTAGACTACGTGTCTAAATGGATTGAGGGTAAAGCCTATCCGAAAAATGATGCTAAGGTTGTGATAAAGTTTTTGCAGAAACATGTGTTCACAAGGTTTGGAACCCCAAAAGCCATCATCAGCAATGAAGGGTCCAATTTTGTGAACAAGTGGTTGAAATGGTTATTAGATAAACATGGAGTGAAACGCAAGGTCGCTACAGCTTACCATATACAAACGAAAGGGCAAGCTAAACTGGCAAACAAGGAAACCAAAGGCATACTTGAGAAGGTAGTTTGCCCAAACCGACGGGATTAGTCCAAAAGACTGGATGATGCTTTATGGGCTTATAGAACAACATACAAGACATGTTTAAGGATGTCACCCTACAGGTTGGTCTTTGGGAAAGCCTGTCATCTACCCTTGGAGTTAGAGCACAAAGCTTACTTGGCCCTTCGACAACCCAACGTGGATCTTAAGCTTGCTAGAGAGAAACGGATGCTCCAACTCAATGAGCTAGAGGAATTGTGAATGTTCTCGTACGAAAATGCCAAATTACTCAAGAAGAGATTTAAGAAATGGCATGACAAGCACATTCGAGTTCAAGAATTTGAAGCAAGTCAGCAAGTCTTGTTATTTAATTCTAGATTAAGGTTCTTTCCAGGTAAACTAAAATCACGTTGGTCTAGTCCATTTATGATTCATCGCGTCTATCTATACGGTGTTGTTGAACTCCAAGATAAGGGAGGTAATTTTCAAGTTAATGCTCAGTGTCTGAAACATTACTTGGGAGATAGGATTGAACGAAATCAAATCTTGTTCATCTTATCGGATGTTTAAATTTTCTTATTTTTATTTTTTTAATAAATGATTTAGGGTATATTTTCGAGATTAGTATGTTTAAATAAATTCTATCTAGGAGATTGGAACTTAAGCGGGACCGCCTGTGACCCCTCCAATCTTTCCTAGGAATTGATTGTAACATAATTTTCCAAGAAATTATTCCCTAAATAGAAAATTATTTTTTTTATTTTTCAAATAAAAAGGTCAATTTTGATCCAAGTTTTAAATTTCAACTCAATTTCAAATTTTCATTAAGTTTAGGGACTTAATTGAATTATTTTCAAAATTTAGTTGCTCTTTTAAATAAATAATAAAAATTAGGTGCCTCTTTTTGTAAATATTTTTAGAAGGCATCTAGAATAAATTTTTAATTAAATTTTTTTTACAAATAATAATAAGAGGATAATCTTTAATATATAATTATATCTATTATAATTGATATATTAATTTTTATCAACTTAGCATGGAATTAGGATTAGTTTAATTTTTATCTTGTTTTAATAAATTAATAGCATTATTAATTTAAAATGCATATATTAGATTATTAATTGTTGTTAACTTTGAGTAGAATTAGAATTAGATTTTTTTAATTGTTAAATTGTACCAAGAATTCTACTCTAATTTCTACTAATATCACTATAAATTCCACCCTTATTTCCCTCAATTCATTCATCACCCAAAACCCCAAAGCACCAAACCTCTTAAGTGCCGCAAGCCCCTAGCCACAACATCACCCAGTAGTAGGCTAGCACACACCCAGCAGACCTCACGCACGCTTGCCTATCACATGTCTTGCCTTGCACTCTCGGCCACCTTTCGGCCTTTCTTCCTCCATTTAACTGTCTAGGCAGTGTCCAAGACTGCGTCTAGCGCCTGTACCAGGCCTGCTCGACGAGGCTCCATGCACTACTCACACACCCGTCCCAGCTCCTGCGCGCACTGCTACTTGCTCCCGCTCCCTTCCACTCGCACACCTAGCAACATTCCAACACCTGAGCGGCACACACCTTCACACATCCTTAGCTAAATCTTCCAACCTACCTTAAATCGACCTATTTTGTTTTCTAACTAGTTTTTTTAGGAGTTCTTAAAAAAAGGTGGTAAGACCGAATTTTCTCTTAAATTTTAATTTTATTCTAATATCTAATTTTTTAATTTATTGAATCATTAATTATTTTTATTAATTAAATTTTTGAGAAATTTATTTTTCCCATCTTTTGTTCAAGTTAATCATGCCTCGCAAGAGAACTCGTGTCTGCACCCAAATTGATGAAACACAAAACAAGTTACATTGTGAAGAAGCTAAAGCATGATACGAGAGTATTTTCAAAAATCAACATATGCATCCAGAGAAAGGCTTTACATTGAAAGAGAGCAACTACAAAGACTTTATGGCACGTATTCGTCAAGTTGCTGAAGCCCTCAATTGGGAATTGTTTTGTGAGAAGAGACCTAGTCTGGATGAGGAGTTAGTGCAAGAATTCTATGCGAATTTAAACTCAAGCGAGTTGATAGAAGTTCCAGTTCACAGAATCAAGGTACCAATAACTTCAAACGCTATTAATGAGTTCTTTGAATTGCTTAATTTCAAAAACGATGATTATTCTTCCTTGATGAGCAATATAGAGCCTGAAAATTTGCAAGAAATTCTCGAGGAACTTATAGTTCCAGGTTCTAAGTGGACTGTGTCAAAGCAAGGAATTCACACTTGCCGAAGAGAATATTTGACACCACTCACAAAGGCATGGTTCTATTTCATCCGATTCAGCCTTATGCCTGGTTCACATGGAACTACAATTTCATTAGAGCGAATGGTCTTATTATACTTGATTCTAACTGGAAAGACCATTGATGTGGGAAAAATCATCTTAAGAGAAATGCAGAATTGTGTCGTTAGACGTTCTGGCCCAGCTTACTTTCCCTTTACAATAACAATTCTGTGCTTGAAAGCTAAAATTCTTGCAAACGTAAAGAAGATAGGCTATAGCTAGGGCACAATCACAGATTGGGACCTCTATCGAATAGCTAGAGAATCAGTTCTACAGCAACGAGTTCAAGAAAGTGAGGACCCCGAAGAAGAAGAAGAAGAAGAAGATCCCACAATGCAATCAACTGAAGTCCTAGATAAGGTAGAACCAATGGAACCAGAAGCTAAACCTAATGCCAAAAATTCAATGTTCAGAGCTCAATCACCTTCCCCAGATCTTCGAGATGAGCTGTCAAAATTGATGGACATAATGCAGCGTATGCAGTGGCAGTAACAAGCTTGCTGAAGATACTCAAAAATAAACGATGACTCGATGAGTAGTGCTCTTAAGAAAATTTGCAATGACCCATTTATTTTTGTGCATGAATTTCTTGATTTTATATTTTAATTATGGAGTCCATTATCGAAGAAGGAGCAAAGCGATTCATGCAAAGGCAATAATGTTGAAGCAAAAGATGAGTCGAATTTGGAAGGATCTGCAAATAAATAAAAGGGGAATCTTAACTTTATTTTATTTTTGTTCTTAAGTCATTTTATAATTAAGTTTAATTAGAAATTTTTATTTTCACATAATAAAGCAAGAGATGGAAATCATGAATAATGAACAAGTCGCAAAGTATAAAGTGTGGCAATAGGTATATACATGTCTAGGATTGGATCTAGAGAGAGCTTAGTACTTAAGCAGCCAATTTGAGTCACCTCTTCTTTTCTAGAATCCTACCTGGTGTATAGTATCTATTCGCTTTAAATAATGAGAACATTGTTCATCTTAAGTAGGGGGACTGAAAAATTGGATTCTACTAAGAATATTTTTTTTCTTTTAATTATACTAGGATATATTTTGTTCAATAATTGGAAATTTTGTTAAGTATGCTAAACTTCAGTAAAAATAAAGTTCTATTATTTCAATAAATTATTAGGTTAGCTTAATAATGATATGAATGTATTTCTAATAAGGCATGCAAATCGTACCATAAATTTTTAGTTCTTTACGAAAGTTAGGCATGCATGAAAGTTTAAGTCTTTAGAATTGACTTAGTAGTTTCTTGAGGCAAAATCCTAGGAAGCATGGAACATTGGAAATGATTTAGGAAACTTTTGTTTAGACCGTTTGAGCCTTTCAAGCCAACCATGATGAAATTTTTATCATTTGAAACCGAACTTTGAGACTATATGGCCTAATTTTATTTGAACCCTTGCAAATTTAGCCATCACTTCTCTCTTAACTATCTTAAAATTTTCCCAAACACTAGACTCAGTACTATTCAAAGTATTCTTTAAAAATAAGTTTGAGGGAGTTGAAAAGAAATATCAAATGCTCTAAAATTGTAGTACATTCAGTAAAATGCTCGTGTTAAAAAAAAAAGAGCATGAGTTCTTACAATAAGATGTACAAAAGAGCATATGAAAGCAAAGTAAGTTGGTGTATTGGGGGAAATTATTCCAAAGGTCCAATTGAAACTGAGTCTAGGGTTTAAAAGCCTAAATTTATCTATCTTTTACCTACCCCTAAGCCCAGCCACGTTACAACCTTGTTAAAGACCTATTGATTCAACTTCCAATGCTACCTATATTAGTGGAAAGAAATTGCTATGTGCAACATATAAAGACATAAGTTAAACTTAATGATTACAGCTTAATCTTGAATAAGGGAATAAAATTAAATTGGTAAGGATTAACATGACTTTATTAAGAAGCATTTAGTCTAATTTTTGCAATCATAAAAATGTTTGAGATTAATTTGAACGATATGTATACTTAAGTAAGCATAACTATCAAATTTCTTGTTTTTGAGCATAAGTATATTAAATTCATAATTATGGGAAGAATGATGTTCTGAAGGAATTTTTCGAAGGTGTTTATGAGAAATTCTTTTCAATTTGTGCATTACTTGGGACGAGCAATGAATTAAGTTTCGGGGTGTGGAAACACAAAAATTTACACACTTTTTCATACCCTTGTTAACTTAAATTCATGAGAATTCGGTTAAATTCTTGTCAAAAAATAATTAAATTTTATAAAGTAATTAAAGTGCACTTAAAATATGAACATGTTGAATTTTAGTTAATTTCATAATCATTTTTGATGAATTTTGGTTATTTTCGACAGATTTGCACAAAGGGCAAAAAATGGCTCGGTAGACATTGCTAGAAGCACGAAACCGAGAAGCAATTTGAAGTATCGAGGCAAACTAAATTTCATCCTAAGACGGTCCAAAATTATATGTATTTATTCATAATATAATTAATTTTAATTTATATCTAATTTAATTTGGGTTAATAAATTATGATTAATTAATTATGAAAAAGTGGTCCGATTAAATCGAACCGAGTAAACCGAATCGGCCAAGAAAAGGACAACCCAAACCGGCCAAGTGCTGACCCAATTCAGCTCATTAGCTGATTATTGAAGCTGCAAACAAGCCCTTGAAGACTTGTTCAAATTGCAATTAAACCCCTCCACAGTTGGAGGCTTTGTAGATTTGCCCTAAGCCATTTTTAGCAAAGTTGAAGCCATCAACTTTGTCACATAGGGGGCTGACCAAGGGGTGGCTCTTTAGCTGCTATTTTTAGCAAATTTCACCTGCCACATTCAGCTATAAAAAACCCCCATTGGTTGATCATTCAACACATCCCTCATTCACATCTCTTCTCTCCTCTTTCACTTTTTCTCTTATTTTTCCCATTCAAGGTTCCTTGCTCTTTTGCTGATTTCTCCCCTTGAGAAAGGGTTCTTCTTCAGCCATTTTGGAGCAGCAATTGAGTGTTCATAGTAGCTTTGATCAGCGAGGACAACAAAGAAGGAAGAACAGAGGAACCTAGTCAAGCCATAGAGAAACATCGGATTTGATTCTTATTCCCTATCTTTTTAATTTTTGTTGTTTTTGTGATGAACATATCTATGAATATTTATGTTGTTGGAATGGTTAATTTAATTAACTTAGCTTAAATTTAATTCGTGTTGGGTTGATTGCATTTCTTCCTCTTAAATTATTAAAGTTGTGTTTATGCTGTTATAGGCCTCGGTAAAATGCTTGATTAAGTAAAATCATGCCTAAGTTATTCTTGCATTATAATTGTGAGGGAACTAATGAATTAATTATTTAAACGGATTGAAATTGTAATTAATGGACACAGTACTTAATCAGTGCATGTTTATTCTTCTAAGGTAGTTGAAGGTTAAATTAGCATTGTATCTGGCGATACACTTGCCTTTCATAACTTGCAAGATTATTGTGATTAAATTGTTTCAAGGTAAGGATACCTTGTTACCTTACATAGTCTTTTATGTTCTCATCAGATTTAATTAACTGTTTGAATTGACATAGGAATATGCAAGAGATTAGTTCAATTTAATGAATAGCATGCTTACTTATTAGAATCTGTTTATCGATTGAATTGACATAGGGATATGTTAAGAGATGAATAATTTGTGTAGGTGACTATGTTCATAAGTTAGCAAATTACCGAGTTGCCATGAATTTATTCGTAAAAATATAAATATGAGTTTAATAATTCTAAGATAAGAAATGTAATTAATCTAACACAATTATATCATCTTGATTAAAATTGTATTTTGAAATTGTGCATTTGAGATTTATTTATTTAGTTTACTTAGTTTAAAATCTTAGTTTTTAATCACCCTCTTCAAACAAAATATTTTTTCTTCACCAAAGTGTTTTAAATAGCATTCATAAATAATTCTTTTCATAGTCCCTGTGGGTACAATAACTTGATATTTACTTGTCACTTTATTACTTGTTACGATTGTGTACACTTGCACATTTCCGTCGTTCCAATGATACAAAAGAATTTATAGCTACAATTGATGATAATTTTGAAAAGAGTCGAATTCTGGCTAGAAAATATGAACTGTCTTATACACCAGTTGAATGCTTAAAGTGTGCGGTGTCGCTGTTAAAAGATTCAGTTTATCAGTGGTGGAATATATTGATTTCTGTTATGATAAAGGAAAGGGTTATTTGGGAATTTTTCCAAAATAAGTTTCGAAAGGAATATATCAGCCAGATATTTCTTGATAAAAAATGTAAAGAATTCCTAGAGCTTAAACAGAGTCATATGACCATATCTAAGTATGAAAGGGAATTTGTTCGACTGAGTAAGTATGTCAGAGAATGTATCCTGATTGAAACAGTAATATGTAAGCGGTTTAAAGATGGTCGAAATGAAAGTATAAACTTATTGGTCTGAATTCTTGAGATAAAAAGAATTTGTTGTACTAGTAGATCAGGCATATAAGGCCAAAGAGCTCAGTAAAGAGAAAAGACAAGCTGAGATGGATACTCTAGTAAAGGCAGAGGTATCCAACACTCAAGTTCAAGATCCAAGGTTACATCTGTAGTAAGTGCAAGTAGGGTTAGAAACATTAAGCTCAAGTGCATGTTTTGTTATAAACTATATTTTGAAGAATGTAGAAATAAAGAGTGGAACATGCTTTGAATGTGGTTCTTTTGACCACTATCTTAGAGATTGCCCAGAGGAAGTTGAAAAGATATTATTCAAACTTCAAGATTGAATAACACAGCTACTAGAGGTAAATCACCTCTTAACCTTGGAAATACAAGTGGTAACTGAGGTGTGACAAAAGACTTCACTGTAAAATCTGAAGCATGAACACTAGCTAGGACTTCTCTGGTACTTTCTTCCTTATTGATTCTGAGGTAATTATTTTAACTGATCCTGGTTTGACTTATTCATATAATTGCACGAATTTAATATTTAGTAAAAATTTACCTGCGATTTCATTGAAATTCGAGATTAAAGCATCAAACTTTCTAGATCAGTATATATGGATTGATAAAATTTGCAAGAATTGTTTGTTAATGATACGATACTACTGTTTCTTTTTTGATTTGATTTTATTACTATTTGATGAATTTGATGTGATTCTGGGAATGGATCGGGTAACTCTGCATGATTGTAACACTCCTAATATGTATCCGTCGTCAAATTAGAGCTATGAGGCATTACCGTTCATATCACAGCTCATACCATTATGCGTTACATTTTACAATACAAAATTATAAACACATCAATGCTTAAAATACATATACTTTCAAAATAAACTAACTCCAAGGCTAGCCTATACATGCCATAATTCGAGTTCAACTTATTAAGTACCAAAAACAATAGATAGTGTGATGATCTTTGCTGACCATCCCTGAGCTCGTAACTTGATCCAAAATCTATAAAATAGAGTAAACATGAACATACAGAGTAAGCTATCATAGCTTAGTAAGTCATAAGCAAATAAACAACCCAATGATATAAATACTCATTTTAAACTAACCGAATTACATTAACATTACCATGCTTAATATCAAACTTACTAATTTCATAAATAAAACCTTTTCATAGACATTTTTCCCCCTTTGGCTGAATGCTCACATAGTCAACTTAAGTAATTATCATTCAACTTTCAAAGCCAATATATTTTTAGTTAACCAAATATTCATACACTTATAAACACAAGCTCAAGTATCATAATATTACATCATGTACCCATATTACTTAGATGGTTGAATATATATACTTAGTCACATATATACACATAAGCATGAGTCAATTCCATAAATTTTCATACCATTTATTCAAAAGCCGAATACCCTTACCAAATTCATATATATACTTCTTTTGCATCACACATAATTTGTAACAACTTTCAAGTACATACTTTATTACTAGTAGCCATCAAGCTAATTCATACTTGGCCACTTAGCTCGTTTTACACATCCGATCACGACTTACCTTTGCCTGATGACCCATTCGGAATTGGGTAGGACACTCGGATAATCACACATATATCGTACAATACCAACGTCCCAGACGTGGTCTTACATATAATCACATATCGATGCCATTGTGCCAGGCAGGGTCATACTCGCATACATATATCAGAGTCACATATCAATGCCATGGTCTTACTTGCGCATCACATATCAGAACCTTATGTTATGAAATATGTATCCTAACTATTCCTAAGGTTCATACGGGGCTTTTGGACGTTGTAACTCGATCGAAACGAAGTCGTAAACATAGTTGCCAAGCTTAACAACATTCGGCTATTACATATATAAATTCATATATTTCATTTCAGCATATATAATTTACATTTAATTAAAATTAAGTACATCTATTTGCTTATGAACTTACCTCGGACGATATAAAACGGAACGGGACAACTAGTCGACAACTTCTGTTTTCCCCCAATCCAAATCCATTTCTTTGGTTCTCGATCTAAACATATTCAAACTCAGCTCATTCAGACATATTTTCATTCAATTTAGTCCAAAAACACATAAATGGGAAATCGAAACGAAGTCGTAAACATAGTTGCCAAGCTTAACAACATTCGGCTATTACATATATAAATTCATATATTTCATTTCAGCATATATAATTTACATTTAATTAAAATTAAGTACATCTATTTGCTTATGAACTTACCTCGGACGATATAAAACGGAACGGGACAACTAGTCGACAACTTCTGTTTTCCCCCTATCCAAATCCATTTCTTTGGTTCTCGATCTAAACATATTCAAACTCAGCTCATTCAGACTTATTTTCATTCAATTTAGTCCAAAAACACATAAATGGGAAAATTACCATTTTACCCCTGACATTTACATTTTTTTACAATTTAGTCCCTATTTCACAAAACACAAAATATGCAAAATTTCACTATACCCATGTTAGGCTAAATTTTACGCATATTCATACAAGTCCATATTTTTTCATTTATTTCACATTTTAGTCCCTCAAACTATTATTTTTGCAATTTAGTCCTAATTACTTAAAATCATCAAAAATTCCAATACAAAACATGTTAACCCAAAACATACCTTTCATTTTTCATCATTAAACAAAAAAAATCTCAAGCTCCCATCAATGTCATAACTCAAAAATATTCATCAAAATAAAAAATTCAAGCATGGGTTTACTAGTACTCAAAGCAACGATCTCAAAAACATAAAAATTATCAAAAATCGAGCTAAACACATACCTTGATTGAGCTTGAGAATGGCCGAACTAGGTTTTCTTTTATTTCTTTTCTTTTGTTTTATATTCGAAAATGGTAAGAATAATATGAGCACCAACTTGTTTTATTATATGTTTTACGTTATTATTACATTTTAATTAATTACAATTATCACCTTTATAATTAAATAACTAAAACATATGTAACAAGGGCACAACCAACCATTACAGATTCCAATGGTTTAGTTGCAACTTAAATACTTCAATTGAAAAAGCCACAAGCAATTCGGCCCTTATTCTTTAAACTATCAAGTTTTCAATTTACGCGATTAAGTCCTTTTATTTAATCAGACACTCAAATGACAAAATTAAATCACGAAAATTTCACAGATATAAATTCGCACATAATAAACATAGAAAATAATTTTAAAATATTTTAATGACTTGGATTTGTGGTCCCGAAACCACTGTTTCGACTAGGGTCTAAATTGGGCTATTACAACTCTCCCCCCTTAGGGATTTTCGTCCCTAAAAATCTTACTGGTGAATAAGTTCGGATAACGCTCTTTCATTGCATCCTCTGGTTCCCATGTTGCTTCCTCAACTTCGTGTTTGTGCCATAGTACCTTAACTAATGGAATTTTCTTATTTCACAACTCTTTAATCTCACGCGCCAGAATTCAAATCGGCTCTTCCTCATATGTCATATCAGGCTTTATCTCAATATCAGACGGATTAACAAATGTGAGGGATCCGATCGATATCTACGAAGCATCGAAACATGGAATACATTGTGGATCCTTTCTACCTCAAGGTGGCAACAACATTCTATAAGCAACCGGCCCGATACGCTTTATATTCTCCTACGTCCCAATAAATGTCGGACTCAATTTGCCTTTACGACTGAATCTGAGTATTTTTTTCCATGGTGAGACTTTGAAAAAGACTTTGTCTCCAATCTAAAACTCTATATCTTTTCGTTTCAAATCTGTATATGATTTCTGATGATCTAACGCTGTTTTCAGACTTTCAAAGATCACTTTTATTTCTGATGATCTAACGTTGTTTTCAGACTTTCAAAGATCACTTTTACTTTCTGTTCAGTCTTTCTGATCAACTCGACCCCGTGTATCTTATTTTCACTAGCTCAGTCCAATACAATGGTGTATGACATTTGCGACCATACAAAGCCTCATAAGGTGCCCTTTTGATACTCGGTTGAAAGTTATTATTGTACACAAATTCAATCAGAGGTAGGTATCGTTCCCACGTACCTTTAAACTCGAGTATACAACATCTCAACATATCCTCAAGTATCTGAATGATTCGTTTGGACTGACCATCTATTTGCAGATGGAAAGCAATGTCGAAATGTAATTTTGTACCTAATGCTTCTTGTAGTTTGTTCTAAAACCGCAATGTAAACCTCAGACCTCTATCCGAAACAATAGAAATGGGTACTCCATGTAATCTCACAATCTGAGAAACATACAGTTCAGCTAGCTTATCAAGTGAGTAGTCTGTATGAATCGGAACAAAATGAGACGACTTAGTCAATTTGTCAACAATAACCCAGATTGCATTTTCCTTGCTCGGTGTCAACGGTAAACCAGATACAAAGTCCATTATGACTCTGTCCCATTTCCACTCAGGTATCATTATCAGATGAAGCAACCTAGAAGGTACCTGATGCTCGACCTTTACTTGCTGACAGACTAAACATTTCGAAACAAAGTTAGAAATGTCTTGTTTCATACCATGCCACCAGTAATGTTGTTTCAGATCATTATACATCTTCGTACTACCCAGGTGAATAGATAACTGACTGTTATGAGCTTTGTTTAAAATTATCTAAATTAAATCTGAATTTCTCGAAACACCTATTCAGTTTCTGAACATCAAACAACCCTCAGTATCAACTCTAAACTTAGAATCAATATTTGAATCACATTGAGCTCGTTTTGCTATCAAATCATCATCAACTTTCTGAGCATCACAGATTTGTTGAACAAATAATGGTCTTACTTTTAATTCAGCCATTATCGAACCATCATCAGACATAGCCATATGCGTATTCATTGCACGTAAAGTAAATAGTGATTTTCGACTTAGAGCATCAGCAACAACATTGGCCTTCCTTGGATGATAGTCAATCACAAGCTCGTAGTCTTTTAGTAACTCTAACCATCGGTGTTATCTCAAATTCAAATATTTCTGGGTCATTAAGTATTTCAGGCTTTTATGATCAGAATAAACATGACATTTCTCACTAAACAGATAATGACGCCAAATTTTCAACACAAACACAATAGCTGTCAATTCCAGGGCATGCGTCGGATAGTTCTTTTCATGCGGCTTTAACTATCTTGAGGCATAAGCTATAACTTTGCCTTCGTGCATCAGAACACAACCCAATCCATTTAAAGATGCATTACTATAAATAACAACTTTTTTACCCGATTCTGGCTGAACTAGCACTGGAGTTTCGGTCAAAAAGGCTTTCAACTGATTAAAACTTTTCTAGAACTTTTCTGACCACTCGAACTTAACATCTTTCTATAATAACTTCGTCATTGGGGCTGTAATCATAGAGAAACCATTCACAAACTGTATAGAATAACCAGAAAGTCCCAGAAAATTGTGAACTTTAGAAACATTTCTCGAAGGTTTCCAATCAAGTATCGATGAATTTTATTCGGATCAACCCGATCCTGATACAACATGGCCTAGAAAACTGACTTCACTTAACCAAAACGCACATTTACTAAACTTTGCATACAACTGTTTATCTCGTAAAGTCTGTAACACAAGTCTCAGATGTTCGGCATGTTCGGTTTCATTGTGGTAGTAGATCAAAATGTCATCTATGAACACAACCATGAATCTATCCATATACTATTTGAAGATTCGATTCATCAAATCCATGAAAATAGCTGGTGCATTAGTAAGTCCGAAAGGCATAACCAAAAGCTCATAGTGTTCGTATCTCGTTCAAAAAGTAGTCGTTGGCACATCGGAGTCTTTAACTCGCAATTGATAGTAGCCTGATCTCAAATCTATCTTCGAAAACATTGTAGCTCCTTTCAGTTGATCAAACAAATCATCAATCCATGGTAACTGATACTTATTCTTTACAGTCACCTTGTTGAGCTGTCTAGAATCAATGCACATTCTCATAGTTCTGTCTTTCTTTTTCACAAATAATATTGGTGCACCCTAGGGGGAGAAACTCAGTCATGCGTGTGACAGCCTTAAAACGACCCTAGTCGGAATGTGGTTTCAGGACCACAAAACCGAGGCACAAAAATAATTTAATATTTATTTTGATGCCTATGATATGTGTTAATTCGTGTGTGACATTTTTGATGATTTGATTTAGGGTTATAAATGTGAATTTCACTAAAAAGGACCTAGTAGTAAACTTTGAAAGTAGGATAGGGAAATGTGTGATGACTAATTAAAGCATGCATGCAAAACAATGGTCTTGCATGTCAAATACCCTCTTTTTATAAGTGGTGGCGGCCATGACAAGGAGGATGGGCAAAACATGTCATAGACATGTTTTGTTGGTGCAATATGGGAGGAAAAATTAAACTAAGGTGAGGAATAAAGAAATGAAAAAAAAAGAGAGAAGGTGTGTGATCCCCCATTGCCGTGAGTTGAAGGAAAAGAAAGAAAAAAAATTGTTCATCCTTTCTTTGAGCCAAAACTAGGAAGAAAATACAAAGAGAAAAGAAAAGCTTCATCCTTTGGTTCTTCTTGGCCGGTTTGAAAGGAGAAAAGTTGAAGATATTCGGCCCTATTTGCATCTAAGTTAAGGTAAGTTTGATGTTGTGCCATGAGATTCAAGCATGTTTTAGTTGGTAGCTTGAGTTCTACCTAGCCCATGGTCGAAATCTTGTTAGGTGATGGAAATGACACTTGGCCATGGATGCATCATTCTTGCTTGGTGTTGATGTCATTTACATGCTAAAAATGAAGCTTTGTAATGATGCATGTGAAGGTGGATTGATGACTCTTAAATCTTCTTTTTAGCATTTTTTTTCTTTCGAGTGAGGCATTAAGTTCCTTGTTCAACCGTGACCAAAATCGAAACGGTATGGTGTTGTGGTGTATTCGCCATGGTATATCCATAAGTATGATTTATGCATATTGCATGGTAGGTAAGATTTGAGCTTTGGATATATGTTTATATTTGGATATAAGCAACTTTGAGATTTGGCTCTAGCATATATATATATAGATATACATGTTTGCACATGATGTATTGGTATGACATATATACCATCTCAAGGTATATATTTGCATATGATGATGTTTCGGTTATGAAATAAATGATTGATGCGTATTGAGTTACAATATGGAATGCGTTAGTTAGTAAAATGTATGCTGTTTTTGTGTGGTATTAAGTGTATAATTGGCCTCAACATGGACATGCATATTCGGCCACATGAGGGGAATTGGTGTGCATGCATTCGGTTAGAGACAAGTATATTGATGCCTATTCTTAGCTTAGAAAATTCGGCTGAGGAGAGTACTAACTAATGTGTTGAGTTGATTCATGATTTCCGTACATATGTGACTTTAATGTCTAATGAAAATATGTGGGCTAAGTACCTTGAATTCCTCTTTCGATGCTCAAATGATTAAATCAATTTATTTGTTAAATTAAGCTCAAGAACAAAGGGGAGCTAAATCCGATAAAGGGCAGGAAAAAGTAGTCGAATAGCCGTCGAAATCGTTCAACCACGTCCGAGGTAAGTCTTCGAGTAATGACCCTACTTGAATTATATTGAAATGATTTGTCATATTATGGCGGACAGCCGAATGTGCGTAGGGACTAAGTTATAAAGTCAATTGAAATCATGCTCTTTGTGTGTGGCTATTGAGCTGAAATTGGAAAGGTTTGATAAATGTTTTGTGTTTGAGCCTTAGTAACGAGAATGAAATATGGATGTGTCGTGATTATTGATATATATGTGCATGAGCATTTGAATGATACGGGCTAAGTCCGAAGGCATTTATGCTCGTGATTATATCCTGCTAAGTCCCAAGGCATTTATGCTAGTGATTATATCAGGGCTAAGACCAAGGCATTCGTGTGAGTTGTTATATCCGGCTAAGACCCGAAGGCATTTGTGCAAGTTACCAAATCCGGGTTAAGACCCGAAGGCAATTGTGCTTGTGGTTATATCTGGCTAAATTCCAAAGAAGCTCGGTTGAAGGTGAGCGTTTTGGTGCTGTAATAAATTCAATTAATACGCTCGAAAAACCCATACGATAAGGTATGTTTACATGTGCATCGGAAAAGTCGATTCGTTTGAAATAGTGGTCGTTCGATCGACTAACGAACTTTCGGCTCTTAGATAGGTTGATACCTTGTGTGTGTATATGTTGATGAAGTGTGAAGTAAGTATGATTATGAGAATGTGTATTACTAAAGTGATTCATTTAGCTATGTGAATGTAATACTTTAGTCAAAGCTGATTTCATTACTTGAGACTTACTAAGCATTAAAATGCTTACCCCGTTGCTTTGGCTCTCTGTTTTATAGATTTTGCTCGTTAGCTATCTGATTCGGGATCATCGAAGTCGAAGTCATCCACACTATCAAAACCCTTTTGGTACTCTTTAGTTGAACTCTGGATATGGCATGTATAGGACTACCCTTTGCTGTTTTTCAAGTACGTTTTGTGATGTATGTGTGTACAGCCATGCGAAAATGGCTCGTAGAAGTGGAGTATGGCATTAGACCATTTGTGTTTATGTATGTATATATGGTTTCATGATGTGACTATGGACTGGATTGGAAGTGTTGAGCAATGATCAGCCCTTGGAATGGCTAAACATGATCATAGGTGGACTTATGCATGACAAAACTCTAGTTGGTCCATGGAAACCACGAAATAGGTAAAGTTTACGAAAAGCAGATCTTGACAGCAGCAGTGGTGTGGATGTGAAAATCACTAAAAATATAAGGAATGGAATTAAATAGTGAATAAATTATGTAAATTAACCTTGATGAATCTACTTTCATATGGAAGAAACGAAACGGTCATATGAGTTGTATGTTAAGAGATATTTAGGTTTTCGTGAAACAGGGCCAGAACGGTTTCTGGATTCCCTGTTCCGACTTTGGAAATTCATTGTAAATTAACCAGAGATAATTAGGAGTCATCCATATATGTATAGATTCCTCCTTGAGTCTAGTTTCTATAGAAACAAACGGCATCAGTATTGAATCCCTGTACAGGGAGATATCCAATTCGTAATGCTTGAAGGTCAGTGTAGTCGAACCCTGGATTAGTGGATATTTTAACTAATAAAATGTACTAATTGGCCCGACCAAAAATTATAGAAAAAAATATGCTGATGGACACATGAGTCTAGTTTCAGGTAAAAATTACGAAACTGATTTTCGAGCTTTAAAACTCAAGATATGATTTTTAAGGCGACAAGGACGTGAGAACCAACTAGTCTGGAAATTTTTTTATGGACTGTGAAAACAATTAAGTTAAGTCTGTGTGCACTTTGTGTTCGACTCCGGTAACGGACTCGGGTACGGGGTGTTACAATGCGAAACCTTTATCTATCAACTCTTGTAACCGAGCTTTCAATTCTTTTAATTCAGTAGGTGCCATCCTGTATGGAGCTATCGATATCGGAGTTGTCCCTGGCATTAACTCAATACCTAACTCTACCTCCCAAATAGATGCCAAACCCGACAATTCTTCAAGAAACACATCTGGATATTCGCACACAATAGGCACTGATTCAATATTTGTTTCAGTTACTTTACTTTCAAGCACATATGCAAAATAAGCTTCACAACCTTTTCTTACATATTTCTGAGATAACATCAAAGATATCACTGCTGGTAAACCATTCAGATCATTAGATTCAATTCGAATAAGCTCATCGTTCTAGGAATGTAAATCAATAGCCTTTCTTTTGCAGTTTACAACAACATCATTCAAAGCCAACTAGTCCATACCCAGAATTATGTCGAACTCATCAAATGGCAACAACATCAAATCTGCCGGAAAGCACAAATCTCGGATCATTAAAGGACAATTCTTACACACTTTGTCAACCATAACACACTGCCCAAGGGGTTTGACACTCTAATCACAAACTCAGTAGACTCAACAGGTAGAGTCTTACTGAATACCAATGTCTCACATACATAAGAATGAGTAGAACTATGATCAATCAATGCAATTACATCAGTATCATAGAGAGTGAATGTACCAGTAATGACATCTAGGGATGAAGCCTCCTCTCGTGCACGAATAGCATAGGCTCTGGCAGGTGCACGAGCTTTATATCTAACTGTTGTATCTTTAGTCTCTCTCTGTCTACTACTCATATTACCCGCATTTCTAGGTGGTCTACCTCGAGCTGCAGTGTTACCCGATCTCGTATTCTGTACTGAATTTTATTCAGCTAACTCTGGGTATTCACGAATATAATGATCCATCAGTTCACATTTAAAACATGCCCAATCATGCAATCTGCAACCATCAGGATGTCATTTGCCGTAATGTTTACACTTGGGTTGATTTGATCTGACATTACCAACACTAGCTACTGAGGTAGCTCTCGAGCTCACAGGTGGTCTATTTTGATCCCATTGAGAATAACCTGATGTAGCCTTAGAAAGGCTAAAATCATCTCAGAACTTCTTTGATAAAGACTAAAATAACTTACCAAATGGTCTCTTACATGCATCTCTAGCTTCGAAGTTAGCTTTTCTTTTCTCTTTCCCGAGCTCTTTAGCTTTGCAGGTTCGCTCAACAAGTACTACGAACTCTTTTATCTCAAGTATGCCAACTAATAATTTAATGTCTTCGTTCAACCCATCTTCAAATCTTTTACACATTATAGCTTTGGTTGAAACACACTCTTGGGCATACCAACTGAGTCTCACGAATTTCCGCTCATACTCTGTCACGGTCATCCGATCCTGTTTCAGCTTCATAAATTCTTTACGCTGATATATTTCTTACGGAACTCAGTCTGAAAGAAATCCCAGGTCACCCACTCTTTTGGAACCACCGATACTAGTGTATTCCACCAGTGATATGTAGTGTCTCAAAGTAAAGATATAGCACATTTCAAACATTCATCTGGGGTACAAGACAGCTCATCAAACACACGGATAGTATTATCAAGCTAGAACTCAGCCCGCTCAGCATCATCATCATCAGTAGCTTTAAACTCTTTGGCCCTATGTTTTCTGATTTTATCAACAGGTAGCTTTTATAATCTCAATGGATCACTTATTTAAGGTATAGCAGGCATCGAAGATGGATTAGTCGGGGGTGAAGGTTGTTGTGCAGCTGGGTTAGTCCGAAAATATTGAGTAAACCAGTCGTTCATCATTTGGTAAAAGGCTTGTCTAGCCTCTCCCTCTTGGTTGCTCGAAATCGGTCGAGAATTAATCGACGCTATCCCTTGTGTGGGAGTAGGCGATACACTCTCAAAATCATCAGCTACAGCTCTATAGGGATCCATTTACTATATGAAAACACATTTTTAAATGTCAGAAGTCATCACACTATCACAAAATATAATATGGCATGTATAGCAAGACTCACACGCGCTACGTTAGTCCTAGAATCGACTAAACCGTAGCTTTGATACCAATAAAATGTAACACCCGTATCCATCGTCGGATTAGAGTTATAAGGCATTACCGTTCATATCATAGCTCATTCCATTATGTGCTACAATTTACGTACAAAATTATAAACACATCAATGCTTGTAACATTATCAAATATCAAATCTTACAAGTCACATCGTTCATATGATCACATAATTCAAACATGATCGAATATGCTATTAATGCATATGCATATACATCATGCATAATTTACCCTAAAATATAAAGACCATACTTGACATTCAAATATATATATCGAAACAATCAACCGAAATAATCATTGTAACACCCCAAACCCGGTCCAGACGCTATGGCCAAATCTGGTGTGACATGTTGAAGTGTTTTAGCCAAAACCGTGTTTTCATTGAAAACCCATCTTAAAATAAAAGAACATCTTAAAAAAATAAACTCCTTTCAATCACTTGTTTGAAACATAAGATTTGATGAAAACATGTCACTTAAAAATTTAGTGGCAGAAATGTAGAAAACATACTATAATTTAAGAAATCTGTGTTCAACTTCTTGTAATTACAATGAAAATAATAATAATTCGAGTAATAATAACATATGAAAACCTTATTACAATCCGATCTGAACACACTTAAAAAGAAATAAAAACTTAAATGCTTAAAAAAACCAAGTCCAAATGATCTCGCAAGTCAACCACCTAGAGTCCCTCCAAACATCGAACCTTCTACTGAGCATCACCTGAAAATAAAATAAAAGAGGGGGTGAGTTTTTGCAAACTCAGTGTGTACAACCCTCGATGGAAAACAAGCATTCAAAAAAAAAACATCATTCATCAATCATGCAATGCAATCCCATCCAAATTATCCATCCACTACACACCAGCTCTGTCCCCCGTCACACCAGTGGGGATATAAATATCGACCCACCCAGGCCACACACCATGGTAGCCCGGTTATAGAACTACCTTCATTTACATATTGGGCTTTAAAAGCCGTCGGTGAATCTACGATTGTCAAGCAACCATGCGATCCTCATATACTTCCTCCGTTCCATAATTCCCACCCATATGCAACCTAAGTAGAATATCATATGTATGCATGTCACATCCATAAAACTTACATTCTACACCTAGGGGTATTTTGGTCATTTTTACCCTTAGGGGCATTTCGGTAATTTTTCCTTAATAATAGTTTTCACTTACCTTGGCCTGTTAACGAGTCTCGTGAGCTAAGATGAACGAACACTATGCACCAGGTAGGATTCTAGAGAAGAGGAGGTGAGTCATTAAGACCGCTTAAGTACCAAGCTCTCCCTAGATCCAATCCTAGACATGCATATACCTGTTGCCACACTTTAACCCTTTGACTTGTCCACGGTCGCAATATATTAATTAAGTCTTATGTGGATATCATATACTAGGCCCAAAACCCCTTACAAAGCCCAAAAAATTTCACATACCTGTATCTGGCCCATTAAGCCAATCATATTCATATGGCCCATTAGGCCCAAATCACCTATATATGGCCCATTAGGCCCAAATTACATTTATATGGCCCGTTAGGCCCAGTCACATTCATATTCATGCTCACATACAAGTTCTTATCACATAGCATCAACATTCAAATTTTTCCTATTATGGGCCTAACAGCCCATCGGGCCCATTTAGCCCATTTCGGCCCACATGGCCAAATCACAACCCAAGTCCACGGAATTGCCCGTGAGCCTCAGGCAACCTATTGGTCTCCCCCTTACGAGTGTTTGCGCACTCGTAAGACTACCGTAGCCAAACTTTCAGCTTTTCGACATTTCGGCTTTTCGACTTTTCAGCTTTTGCCGATACATAATGTATGTGCAGTGTATGTACACATCTGGTAAGCAAGCGCAATGCGATCTCCTTAGCCGAAACCTACAATCGATATCACTCAAAGATTAATCACACGTACTTATCGATTACTTTACCAAAAGCCAGAATCTCACCTTAACCTTACCTTGGGCGATAAGTGTAACAACCCCTTCACTAACCACGATCAACTCCTAGATCAAAACCGCAAACACCTAAAGAGCAATTCAGCAGAGAGCTAAGATCCGAGATTCGATACTAATTCCACTAGATTCGGTCAAAGAGTATTTAACCTTTGGGAGATTCGGCTTTTCAGCTTTTCAAACTTTGTATGGTGAATAAGGTTTATTTGGTACAAATTAAAGAAGAAGAGTAGAAGAAGAAATCGACTAAGTGAAAGAAAAAAATTGTGTAGAGAAGAATAGAAATTGGCAGGAAGAAAAGAAAGAAAAACAAAAGGGTTTTCTGCTTTTTGGATCTTGAAAAGAAAAGGGTTTTCGGCTTTTGGAGAAAAGCGGTTTCTGCAACAACGTGAAGAAGAATTTCAGCAGTAGCTTGGCAACCCTGTATTTGGCCCCATTTATAGCCCTCATAGCTGAATTTTCCATGCCCAATTCCCAATTCGGCTCCATCACTTCTCCCTTCTCA